>NW_026606059.1:7315000-7537500 GCF_029834395.1 Sorex fumeus | reverse complement strand
GTTGGGGTGATGATGTTCACCCCACCTAGCAGTGCTTAGGGCCTGCCCCTCGCTCAGTGCTGGGGGGTTGCTTCAGTGGTGACTGGGGGTCCTCGCAGTGCCAAGAGTCAAACCCAGGTCAAGCTCCTGCATGCAAAGCGTTCACTAAGTCCGTTGAGCTCCCTTCCAGTACCTCTATCCACTTTTATTTTTTTATTTTTATTTTTTTTTTAATTTTTTATTAGTGAAACACCATGAGGTACAGTTGTAGATTTACAATTTTTTGTGCTTGGGTTTGATTATACAATGATCAGATACCTATCCCTCCACCAGTGCCCATTTTCCACCACCATGGATAATATCCCTCCCACACCCATCCCCCCATCCCCCCTGTCTCTGTGGCAGGGCAATCCCCTGTGTTCTCTCTCTCTCCTTTTGGGTGTTGTGATCTGCAAAAGAGGCATTGAGTGGCAAACATGTTCAGTCCATAGTCCACTTTCGACATGCATCTCCCCTCCTGGGAGGTCTATCCACTTTTAAACCTTGACTCTATGTTTTCCAAAAATTTCATTAATGAACTCTTTTGAAAATCTTCCAGAATGCCCCCTTCCTGCACCTCACTAACACCAGGCATCGTCTTTTTTTTTTCTTTTTTGCTTTTTGGGTCACACCCAGCAATGCACAGGGCTTACTCCTGGCTCATGCACTCAGGAATCACTCCTGGCGGTGCTCAGGAGCATATGGGATGCTGGGAATCAAACATGGGTCGGCCACATGCAAGGCAAAAGCCCTACCCTCTGTGCTATTATTCCAGCCCCAGGCATCGTCTTTAATGCCAGCACCAAACAGGTCACGCTGGGTTCCCATACAGCAGCTATGCACGGCCCAGCCAGCACTCCCCCGACTGCCGTCAGTCTCCCAGACATTCAGATTTCCAGAGAGATTCTCTGAAACATCAGTTCCTTCTTTCCCCCTTCGTGTTTCGCCGGCCCGGACGCTCCATCCCGGGTCCGCTTATCCCTCCTGCATCTTCTCCATCATCTCATCATCTCAGGCCTCTCTGCCTCCAGACCTTGTGACTATTTGAAGAAAACAGCCACATGTCTTCTTCTCCTCCTCGTGCCTGCCTCCTCCTCGCCCTCCTCCCTCCCGTCTCTGCACCTGCAGTTTCTCCCGGTGGGGCCCCGCTTTCCCCGTCCCAGGCCTGGCTGGCCCCTCTCCATCCATCAGTGGGACCGCGGGACTGGTCCAGCGCCGGGGCGTGCGCGGGCGCTGGGCGTTAGGCAGCAGCGCCCCCTAGAGGCCAGTGCGTGCTCCGGGCCGAGCAGGCGCCTCCTCGGGGATGCGTTGGGAATCGGATGCCCGCCAGATGCTGGTTATCATTTCAGGCATCACCGGTGACCCACTGCACCCCTCTCCCCTTTCCTTCTGTAAAGGAAACAAAAGCCTGCTAGACCCTCTGACAGGAATCCACGGAAGTCTCCTGTTCTCATTTGTATTTTTCCAACTCTGCTTTCCTTGCATTTTATTTAGTTTTGCTTATTTGTTTGGTTTGTTTTGGGCCACGCCCGGCTGTGCTGAGGGGCTTGCTCCTGGCTCTGTGCGCCCCAGGATCAGTCCTGGCAGTACTCAGAGGACCGTATGGGGTGCTGGGGATCGAACAGGGCTTGGCCAAAGGCAAACGCCCTTACCTGTTGGGACTCTGCCCCCCCACCCCCCCATTGCAAAGTCTCTTATTTCTGCTGGTGAATTCTCTTTGTGTATAATTTACTAACAAGTCTACCGAACTATTCATCTTCCTTACTGCTTGTTGAACCCTTTCCCTTCCCTTCCCTTCCCTTCCCTTCCCTTCCCTTCCCTTCCCTTCCCTTCCCTTCCCTTCCCTTCCCTTCCCTTCCCTTCCCTTCCTTTCCCTTCCCTTCCCTTCCCTACTTTCTTTCCTCCCCTTCCCCCTGTTCCCATTCCCTTGCCATCCACCTCCTCTCCTCCCATTCTCTCCCCCTCCTTCCCCCTCCCTTCCCTCTCCTTTCCTGTTATGATGATCAGAGCTCGCACACATCTGACTATGGTGCCTGCATATTTGCTTATTTTTTTTTGTATACAGAGAAAATGTCATTTATTTATTTATTTTTTTGCAATCTAATATTTTATTTATTTAAAATTTTAAAAAATTTTATTGAATCACCGTGAGATAGTTACAAGCTTTGATGTTTGGGTTACAATCACACAATGATCAAACACCCATCCCTCCACCAGTGCACATTCCCCACCACCAATATCCCCGGTATATCCCCTCTTTCCCACCCTCTCACTGCCTCCATGGGAGACATGATTCCCCATAATCTCTCTCGACTTTTGGGCATTATGATTTGCAATACAGACCCTTGGAGGTTATCATATTTGGCCCTTTATCCACTTTCTGCACACATCTCCCATCCTGACCGATTCCTCCAGTCATCTTTTTTTTTCTCTTTTTTTGTAGGAGTACTGCTATTTATTCAGCCACTGATTAGCTGATTGAATTGTGCATGAACTCCACCTTACTTTTTTTTTTCTTTTTCCATTTTTTATAATTTTATTTATTGAATCACCGTGAGAGCAGTTGCAAAGCTTTTGGGTCTAAGTCTCAGTCATACAATGAAACACCCGTACCTTCACCAGTGCCCATTCTCCACCACCAAAAATCCCAGTATACCCCATCCCGCACCCTCCCCCTGCCTGTGGGGCAGATGATTTCTACATTACTCTCTCTCTACTTTGATCACATTCACTATTTCGACACCAGATCCACCATTATTTGAGATTTTACCCCAACACTCAGATCTGCTGAAAAGGCAACAATAGACAATTTGTGTTCTATTGCTGGTTATGAGTAACATATGATGTCGTGTGGCTGCAGTAGGGCCATGTGGTTTTGAAATTCTGAAATTTTAACACTTAAATCTGGAGGGATTTCTGCCAAAAGCCACTGGGTTTAGAGATCTGATCCTGAGTCTCTGGGATCATGGCCGTTGAGCAGCTTGATGAGGAGCCAAAGAGGCCGTTCGTGGGCGATGACTTGGGCTCTCATTGGGGTGGGGAAGACAGGCCCGGCTCCACCTCCCCCCCCCCCCCCCCATCCCGTGATACCCAACAAGTTTCGTCACTGCGGGTCCAAACCTGACTGTCCAATGGCCTCTGGAGGATGACAGCCACCAAGTCGCCAAGAGGGAGCAGGCGGGGGGGACAGCACCCATTCCCCCCCTGGGGTGGCCCGGCGACAGTAACCTACTGCGGGGTCCAGACACATTTCTGACAAAAGCCGCTGGGTTTTGAGATTTGTTTCTGAGTCTCTGGGATCAAGGCCGCTGAGCAGCTTGATGAGGAGCCAGAGAGGCCGTTTGTGGGCGATGACTTGGGGTCTCGTTAGGGTGGGGAGGACAGGCCCGGCTCCACCTCCCCCCTCCATCCCGTGAGACCCAACAAGTTTCGTCACTGCAGGCCCAAATCTGACTGTCCAATGGCCTCTGGAGGCAGTCATCTTTTTCTTAATGATCCCTTCTCTATTCCAGCTGCCTTCTCCCCTTTGCTCATGAGGCAGGCTTCCAGCTATGGAGCAATCTATCTGTCCCGTGTATCATATTTACTTATTTAAAAAAAATTTTTATTTTAATGAATCACCGTGACATATGGTTACAGACTTACCAACTTTTGTGGTTACGTTTCAGTCGTACAATGATCGAGCACCCATCCCTCCATCCCTGCCCATTCTCTACCACCAATGTCCCCAGTGTCCCTCCCGCCATTCCTCCACCGCTTCCCACACCCTGCCTCTGTGGCAGGCACTTTCCTTCTTACTCTCTCTCTCTCTCCTTTTGGGTGTTATGGTTTGCAATACAGGTACTAAGCGGCCATCATGTTTGGTCCATAGTCTACTTTCAGCACGCATCTGCGTATTTGCTTATGATGTTCCTGGGGACTCACACATCTTGGTTGTGATGCTCTCACACACATGTGCTCACTGAGGACCACATGCCTTCAGTGCTGGTGCTCCTGTCCACTGTGGATGCAGTGTTCCCAGCTGGGAGAAGGCACTATTGTCATGTTCACATAGGTGCTTGTAACACTACCAGGTCTTAGTGCTAAGACATCTTTTTCAGTGACAATGGGTTGTGCCCTTGAATTGTGGTGCCCACACGTCCATGGCTACAGCTGGAAATCCACTTGACATTGGGGGTCAGAGACCACAAAGCTGCCAGGCGCAGACAGCAGAGCTTGGCAAATGCCCCGGCACCAGGGACCAAATTCACTCACAAGACAGCAGCTCCAGCTACCAAGGTGTCTCCGGGGACTTCACGCTTACAGCTCTCCTTTTAAACAAATTATTTATTTTTATAAAGCTGTTCAGGATGATTTGTTGCATTCAATATTCCAACACCAATTCCACCACTATTGTACCTTCCTGCCACCATTATTTTCAATTTTTCCCAACCACCACACAAGCCTGTCCCAATAGCAGGCCCTAAATAATTTATCTTCTGTTGCTTGCTATGCATAATTTGCTAAAAATGATCGAAAGAGGTTTCCTTAGAAGTAAAGTGTGTGAAGCTGGTTATATCTCACCATGGAGCCCTTAAGCTCTTGTATAAGAGATTACTAACATGTTGTTAGTTGACACTACTTCCACTACCCAGTCGTCGCCACACTCCAGGACGCTTTCCAGACCCACGCGGCAGCTCCGGCCGAGACCCACGCACAACTGAAGACCCACAGAACAAGATAAGCGGAACGCTCTGAGACCTTGGACTCCAGGCTCGGCGGACCCAGGGACAGAGCTTCTCTGCTTGCTCCCACCACCACAGGTGACAAAGGGATTCTAATCAGGAGCCCCACCCTACCCTGCCCTGTCTGCTTCCATCAACCACCCAGGGATCAAATTGTGCACAGGAGACCCACCCTACCCAGATAAATACCCCACTGGCAGACTTCCACTCTCGACACTACTTCCACTACCCAGCCGTCGCCACACTCCAGGACGCTTACCGGACCCGCGCGGCAAGCGGCCGTGCGACACATCATGAGACACTAAATACCCATCTTCCGGAAATGTCGTACCATATTTGATAGGGTTCAAATATGGTAACACCTACAAGGGTGATTAGAGGTCACCCCAAAAGCCTCTATCCCTCTCGGAAAGACTGGCAAGCTACCGAGAGTATTCTGCCCGCACGGAAGAGCCTGGCAAGCTATCCGCTGTGTATTCAATATGCCAAAACCAGTAACTACAACTGGTCTCATTCACCTGACCCTGAAGGCTTCACCGACATGGCAGCACTGAGAAGGATGAGAAAGGAGAGGCCGACAAAATCTCAAGGCCGACCTAGGCTGCCACAACGAAGGAAGACAAAAATGATCGTTTGTACTTTCAATGCACGTACGCTAGCATCAGATGCATCCATCGAGGACCTGATGGTACAAGTACGAATGATCAAGTACGACATCATTGGTCTGACCGAGACAAGAAGGCACGAATCTCACCATGCCGTTTTCGACACTGGAGAAGAATTGTTCCTCGGAACATGCAATAAAAGAGGTGTTGGAGGCGTCGGTGTCCTTGTCAACACAAACTTGGCCAAGAGCATTGATTCATTCGAATACCTAACAACCCGAATCGGACGTTTACATTTGAATAGATGTGGCTCACTGCCTGCAGTTTCTATCTTCGTTGTCTACGCACCAACATCTCATTATGATGAAAGAGAAATCGAGAAGTTCTACATGGAGCTAGAGAAGTTCTATAAAGAAGACCACACCTTCTACAAGATCATTGTGGGTGATTTTAATGCCAAGATAGGACCGAGAAGATCAGCTGAAGAACTTCACATCGGGACCCATGGCCTAGAATGGAACGAACAGGGTGAGAGACTGTCTGAGTTCATCATGTCGACCAAGACCATTCATGGTAACTCACAGTTCCAGAAGGCAGAATCTAAACGATGGACATGGGAGTCTCCCGGTGGACGATTCCACAACGAAATAGACCACATCATATTCAATCGACAGTTTTGCCTGACTGATGTCACTGTTGTCCCAAAATTTCGAACGGGATCGGACCACCGTCTCCTTCGTGCAAAATTCTACTTCACAGAGCGGGGAGAAAGGGCTGCAAAGTTCAAAAAGAGAACTCCCAGAATGACCACCAACTGGGAACTCTTTGGTACTATTGCGGCAACATGGGAAGATGCCATTGTTGACAACATTGACGAGGAATACGATCGACTGGTTCAGCACCTCCATGAATGTGCAAGGAACGCCAAGAGAGAGGTAGCCACAAAAAGTCGCCTATCTTCGAAAACTCTTGAGCTAATTCGCCAGCGTGGTTTGGCGCATGCCTCAGGCAACCGCAAGCTAACGTCCGAGCTTGCAAAGCAGTGCAGAGATGCGATCAAGGAAGACCTCAAAGAGAGAAGAGCAGAAGTACTGGTAGATGCCGCAGAAGCCGGGAAAAGTATTCGTAACGCCCGCCTGTCCTTCGCCAACTATAAGACCAAGATGACTGCCCTCCGACGTCCTGATGGATCCATCACATCCTCCAGAACGGCAATGGAGAAGATTATCCATGACTTCTACTCAAATCTCTTCGATAGCCATGTCCACTTGCCGACATACCAAATTCCACAGGATGGGTATGTCGTTCCCAATGTTCTCCCTTCCGAAATCCGACACGCCATTTCATCGGTAAAGAAACAAACAGCACCCGGCCCAGACAAGGTCAGACCTGAACACCTGAAGAACCTGCCGTCAGTACTCATCAATACACTGGCTCGGCTCTTCACTCACTACCTGTCTGAATGCAAGGTTCCGTCCCAATGGAAAACCAGCAGGACCGTACTACTGTTCAAGAAGGGAGACATCCATGACATTGGCAACTATCGCCCGATTTGCCTATTGTCTGTCATCTACAAGTTGTTCACTCGAGTCTTCCTGAATAGGATTGGCAGAACACTAGATGAAGGACAACCATGCGAGCAAGCAGGGTTCCGCAAAGGATTCAGCACCATCGACCATATCCACACAATAGCCAAGCTCATTGAGGTTTCTCGGGAGTTCAAGATGCCGCTCTGCTTAACGTTCATTGATTTAAAGAAGGCCTTTGATTCTGTTGAGACGGAAGCGGTCATTGAAGCCCTAGCCAATCAGGGCATTCAAGCCCAATACATCAGGATCCTCCGTGAGCTGTATTGCGGATTCACTACCAGGATCTCACCATTCTACAAAGAAGTGATCGTTGATGTCAAGAGAGGGGTTCGGCAGGGTGATACCATTTCACCGAAACTCTTTAGTGCCACCCTCGAGAACATCATGCGACGACTGGAATGGGAAGGAATGGGAGTGAAGATAGATGGTCGGCAACTACACCACCTCCGCTTTGCTGATGACATTGTTTTAATAACACCAAACATCAGCCAAGCGGCACAAATGCTGACCGACTTTGACCGTGAGTGTGGAAAGGTAGGACTACAGCTGAATCTTACGAAGACAATGTTTATGAGAAACAGCCTTGTTCCTGATGCCCCATTCGCTCTCAATGGAACGACCATCTCCGAATGCAACAGCTATGTCTACCTAGGTCGAGAGGTCAACATGACAAATGACCTGGCACCCGAGCTGCGCAGGAGGAAGAGAGCGGCTTGGAACGCCTTCAAGAACGTCGAAGAAATAGCTAAGAGGACGAAGAACCTCCGGCTCCGGGCGCATCTCTTTGATTCCACTGTTCTTCCTGCATTAACATATGCCTCAGAGACCTGGGCCCTACGCAAACAAGATGAGAACGCCATTCAGGTCTCCCAAAGAAGAATAGAAAGAGCTATGCTTGGAATATCACGTTTCACTCAAATGAGAGAACGAACCCGGAGTTCTGACATCCGTCGACGATCAAGAATCAGGGACGCTGTCTCATTTGCCAAGGTGTAGAAAATCAGATGGGCTGGTCACGTAATGAGATTTAAAGACGACCGTTGGACTAGAGCTGTTACTGATTGGATTCCACGGGATGTCAAGAGACCGCGTGGCCGCCCACCTACCAGATGGTCAGACTTCTTCGTCAAGATCGTGAACGATCGGTTTGAGGCCCTTCATGTTCCCGGAGCGAACAGATGCCATTGGGCTACACTAGCACGCGACAGGGACAAATGGAGACATTACTGGTGCCCGCTCGAGCAAATCGACGACTAACGGGAAGTTAAGTGATTAAGTGATTAAGTGAACATGTTGTTAGAGGTTAAGCCTCGTGTGTTAATATTTTCTTAATTGAAATTGGTTGCCTTCTACTTTGCATCCCATCCAATGTAGTGTGCTACTCCTGGTATATCAGCGGTGTGGAGTTTGAGATGCATTCACAGCCGTACGTACGCTCCAGGAATTCTAGAATTTTGAATGAGAAGATACAGCTGGAGTTAAATTTTTTAACCAGATGGTAACTTTGGGTCTGGAAGCATCTCTGCAGCTTGTCGGTCTCTTTCAAGATTTATTTATGAGCTCAAATAATGGGCTAGATCAATAAGCTCAAATAATGGGCTTATTTGGCCCCAGAGTCAGTTCATGGGTGTGACTGCTAGGTTCCTGGAAGACCAGGGACATGGGGGGAGGTAGCCCATCCTTCACTGTGTCAGAGTCTGGAGATCTGGGTCACAAAACCCACATACCTGAGTTTTTCAACAGATCAATTTCTGGGCGAGGTTCGTCCCAAGAAGTGGAGTGTGGTCTTGAGCATGGCTGTAATTGTGTGTGGAGGTTTTGGGATGCTGGGGCTCTGTTTGGGTGGGTGGAGGGCCCACCCGCTTCCCTCCTGGGTGCCCCAGTTACTGCTATTTTTTAAAAGATAGAATTTCTATTTGGTTCCTTTTAACATTTCCCATATTATTTAGAATATATAATCATGAGGGCTCTGCTAAAATTTTAAGCCTATTAACTTTTTTTTCCCTCTTGTGGACATAATAAAACCTTGCTGTTCAATAGCTTGAAAACAAATCATTCTAATTGTTTTCTGGGCACACTATATGTTTTTGTTGCCTGTTATTTTAATGTCTTTTCTCCCTTTAATTTACGTATCTGGTTTCTGAGTGTCTGGTTTTTAATTTCAGATTTTTAGCGAATCTGGTTATCTTCACTCTGTGCTGGTCATTATATTTTAAAAATCTAGTGTAATATTAATGTGGTTTAGGATGAAGGCCTTCCTATCCTGAGAACGTTTTTCCTTTTTATTGCTGAGTTCTCAGGTATATTACTTGTCAGGATTTCTTTCATCTAAGTTCAACTTTTTTCATTTCCCTCCACCACTTTGTTGTGGTATAACCTAATATCTGCGAGTTTTTATTCTATTTGAAAATACTCGGGTTATGATCCTTTGGGGTTGAAGTTTAAGGAGTGGATTTTTTTAAGGAGTTAATATTTTAACAAGGTACATTTTTTTGGTGGAACCTAGGTTTTTACTTTTGTCTTCATGAGCTTGGGAATTTCTTGGGTTTAAAGAAAAAGAAAAGAAGCAATTTAAACTGCTTCTTTCATATTAGCAGATGTTCTCAAAACCAAGCAAGATTTGGGGCCAGATCCATAGTACAGCACGTAGGACACTCGCCTTGCATGAAGCTGACATGAGTTCAAACTCTGGCACCCCATGTAGTCCTCTGAGCTCACCAAGAGAGATCCCTGAGTACAGAGCCAGCAGTAAGCCCTGAGCACAGCTATGTCTGGCCCCAAAACAAAAACAACAAGAAAAACTTGAGTCTCAGACTTACATATTTAAGTTCTTTTTATCTCTGATATTTTAACTTGGCAATGACTCTAAGCTTTTTTTTCCTAAAGCATCTGTTTGTGCTTTAAGAAGGAAAAGGTTCCCTGCTCTTTTAGTTGTTCTGTGACACAGTAAAAAACACAAGATACCTAGAAATACTATAATTACTTTATCTAAAAAAATTTTGTTCAAAATTTTAGATAATATTTTAGGTGTTTAAAACAGGTTAGGAGATAGAGCTGGGTAAAGCCAGCATCACGGAGTTGGCAGAAGACCAGCCCCCTGTCATTCATCTTTGAGAAGGCCCTCGAACCTTCCTATGCTCCAGTTTATCATTCAGGAAACAGTGATTGAGCATTTTAAAATTAATTTTACATTTAATCTATTTACATATATATGAGGCTATAGAAATAAAGAAAGCCCAATTCTTACTGTGGAGACAAACTCAACAAATAATTTCAGTGCAGCATAATTGCTCTGGGACAGTGACGAGATGATAGAGGAACTGAATCAGGAGGAAATGGTCGAGGCATTCATTAATTAATTAACTCAAATGACTGCATGCAAGCACTGTGCCAGATGCAGGATAATCATTTAATCCCACGAATGAATAAGAACTCATAAAAAGTGGGTGGGAGAGATAGTACAGTGAGGAAGGCACTTGTCTTGCATGTACCTGACCTGGGTTCAATTCCCAGCTTCCCATATGGTCTACCAGGCCCCAGGTAGCTCCTGAGTACAGAGCCAGGAGTAACCCCTGAGCATTGCCAGGTGTGCCCCAGAACAACAACAAAAAGAAATACAGTGAAAAGTTCTGTATTGGAAGCACGAGACTCGGGACTTTCCCAGCTCTGCTCCTGCTGTGGCAGTGCTTGCTTAGAAGCAATGCGATTACATCAGCTAGAAATCCTTACTGCTGTTGGGAAGCCACATCCTTAGGCTTAGGAAACACCCTACAGGTCAGCCTTCCATGTATTGCTATCTATCTCTCCTCAACAAGTGTCTCAAACTCAGCTGAGCCTTCCCTCAATAATAGATTTGGGCGACATCTGCAAAACTTAAGTCCCATGATAGATGTAAATCTGTGTCTGTGAAGTTCCAACACCATCTTCCTGTTCTTGCTTTGCTTTCTCCCTTATCCTTCGGAGGTGGGTTCAGTTGCACAGTCACAAAGTCTGATGGTGCGGATTATAATGTTATTCTCCTGTTCTTAGGTTTAGTTTAGTTTTTGTTTCTTTTTAAAAAAATTTTTATAAGAGAAACACCATGAGGTACAGTTGTAGACTTACAAATTTTTGTGCTTGGGTTTCAGTTATACAGTGATCGAGTACCCATCCCTCCACCGTTGCCCATTCCCAACCTCCAATGCTCCCAGCATCCAGCTTTTTGGGTCACAACCAGCAATGCTCAGGGGTTCCTCCTGGCTCTGCACTCGGGAATTACTCTTGGAAGTGCTTGGGGAGCCATATGGGGATGTCAGGGATTGAACCTGGGTCCACCGCGTGCAAGGCAAATGCCCTACCCACTGCTCCAGCCCCTTGTTTAGTTTTTAAGGATATCCTTCTTAGGTTGTACTAGAAATGTATATTTGCCGATGCAAAGTTATCCTGATACTTTAAGCTTAGACCATATATCTCAGTTCAATGCCTTGATAATCACTGCATTTATCTCTTGCCTTTGTCCTTCTTGCTGGAAGGAATCCAATGAGTGATATCATCAGATGCATGGTGGTGTTTGGGAAGAGGTATTGGTCCTCTAATTCTTTACAACTGATATCACTTGTCTGTTTTCTTGGTGAGGCTGGTTTGGGGAAATATTCTAGAAGCTGAGTGGGTTTTCTCTGATGACTAAACATCTACTGGGTTCCGATAGAGGATGACTCTCTTCTGTGTATACTTGCTCCTGACTTGTCATAGGTCTGCTTACCTCCTCCATCACATTCCCCTTGCTAAGTCGAGGACTTTTCTAGAGCCGCCTTCTGAACTTGTCCTTGGATATGGAGAAAGATTTTTTTTTTTTTTGCTTTTGGCATTTCTCAGGTCTGACTCCTGACTCTGCCGTCAGGGATCACTTCCGGCAGACTTAGTGGACTGTTTGGGTTGCTGGGGATCAAACCCAGGTCTGCTGTGTGCAAAATGAGCACCTACCCGCTGTACTATTGCTCAGGCCCTGGGCGTGTAGAAAGTTTGTATTTTCTCTCTTCCTTGTGGTGGTTGAGGAAAGTGTGGGCGCGCTAATGCAATCCACCTCTACTAAAGACACCGCAGTGCCCTTTCTGCTCCCCAGTGGTATCCTTGGTTGGTCTGGACACTCATTCTTTCAGGCAGTCTTCTCTAACAGTAAGAATGTTCTAGACACAGGCCCCCAATTCTCTACTCTAGAACTAGTCAAGATTCTATTGCCACCTTCTTCTACTCAGATTCAACAATGAGATGAGGGTGGAGATGAATGGTACGCTAGCATTTAGACTTTTCTCCCTTCTTTAGTCCCTTCCAAGACTTTTAAATTCTAGACCATAAAAAATGTCAATTTTATCTGCCTTTAGGCTTCCAAAATACTCTTGGGGCAGGGTTGGCAATTATAGTTCATGAGTCAAATGTGGCTGCAGCCTGTTTTTGTAATGAAGTTGTGTAAAACACAGCCACACCCATTTGTTTGCTTACCATGTGGGAGCTGCCGCCTGCAAATTGCAGAGTTGAGAGCAGAAGGTGATTTGGCTCTTGGCAGAGAGAATCTTTCAAATCTTATTCTGAACTCTGAATCAGTTATGCGTGGCACCAGATGTTTTTAAGTTCGAACCCAAAGAAATGGGTCCCGACCCGGTTCTGCCTTGTTGCTTGGTTGTTGCAATTGAAGTCATGAATTCAAGACCCTTCTTAGTACTCAAAGCCCCAAATGGAACTATTCTCGTGGGATTCCTTTATATCTTCTCTTCTCTACCACAGGAAACCTACTTTGGTTTTAATGATCAGAAGGGAAAAATATCAATTACTATTTCAAGAGGTCTAGTGACGCATGATTTTTGCTTTCCTGCTGGTTGCTTCTGTGACTGCACCCTCAGGTAGACATCTGAATGGGACTGAGGCTGTGCCCTTACCATCCTCTACAGTGAAATGAATTTCCCAGAGGGGATCAAAGAGACACTGGCTCCTTCCTGGTTCAGGGCAGATTCAACAAACTCAGGGATCAGCGAATGCTTAAGCCGGAAAAGATAATGATGTGTATCAGATACTCTCTGTCATCCTCCTTCCACTTTTCTGATGTAGATGTAAGATCTGGAGAGAATAATGAAGAGCAGCCTGATGGAGCACACAGCACACATTGCTGGTTTTGTGCTCGCATTTCTGGTTCCTGTGCTCGGTCAAGCTTTGCTGAAGGTAGCAAAGCTCTGGGGTAGAATGAGAGCTTGAGAGAGCCTGGTCTCTCTAACCTGACACTCCCACTTCTGTGACTCAGGTTGTTCTAAGCCACACATTAGGACAGTGCCTGAGTAATTCTGGAACCCTGAGTCTTTAGAAGCTGTGCTCCTGGATAAAGTTCCCTATTCTCCCTTCACGTTGTCCCTGCACCTCTTATACTCATTTCTCAGGTCTCTGATCTTAGAGAGGAAACACAAGAGGAGAGACACGCCTACATTAGAAAGGGCGGACAGGATAGAACAGCAGGGAGGGCGTTTGCCTTGCATGGGGCAGACCCAAGTTCAATCCCAGACATCCCATATGGCTCCCCAAGCACTGCCAGGTGTAATTCATTCCTGAGTGCAGAGCCAGGAGGAACCCCTGAGCATCGCTGGGTGTGACGCCCCCCTCCCCTTCAAAAAAAGAGCCAGGGACAGAGGGTTCAGGGTGAAGGAAGTGACCTTCACAATGCTCACACCGCTGCCTCAGCTGCCCAGTCCTTTTTTGGAAGTTGGTTCCTTTTCCTTTAAAAATTTTATTTATTTTATCGAAAAATTGAATCACAGCAAGATACAGTTATAAAGTTGTTCATGGTTGGTTTTCAGTCATATAATGCTCCAACACCCATCCCTTCATAGTGTAAATGTCCCACCACCAATATCCCCAGTATCCCTCCAGCATCCCCTACCCCAGCCTGTCTCACTGGCCAGCACTTTTTTCCCTGTCTGTCTGTCTGTCTGTCTATCTTATCTTTCTTTTTGGGCCTTCTGGTTTGCAATACAGATGCTGAAAGGTTATCAAGCATATCCCTTTACCTACTTTCAACACTTAGATCCTGTTCAAAATGATCATTTCCAACCTCTATTGTCAGACTGGTCCCTTCTCCAGCCAAACTGCTCTTCACTCCCTCTGTCCGCCAGACACTCTTAGTAGCAAGCTTCCATCCACTGAACAGTCTTCCTGGCTCCCATTTTTCCTGGCCTTGGATATTAGTTTCATAAAATATATTTACATTCATATCTCATAGATGAGTGCAGTCACTCTATGTCTGTCCTCTCCCTCTGACTCATTTCATTCAGCATGACGCTCTCCGTGTCCATCAGAGTTGGTTTTTAGCTCACATCACTGTTGATGATGGTGCTGATTCTCTGGCTACAGAAACAAAGTGTGTTACTAATAGCTAATATTGTCTTTTACAGGGCAAATCTGATGATAGCATCTACTTGATTCAGCTGAGTAACTCCCGGCTGTCCGTGGGCTCCAGCCTTACATGGTTTAATGCCTTCCTTGCCAAGCTAGCTTTATTCTTCTCAGTTTTGGTTTTAATCATGTGTTAGCTGATAAAACTGGGGGCTGGGACCCCAAATCTAAAAAATGTATCTCATTCTCTTTAGCTTGTGACCCTTTGGATGTAGTGTTTTCTCTGCTAGGAAAATGGCTTCTTTTTGTTTTGTTTTGGTGTGTGTGTGTGGGGGGGGGTTGTTGGGGGCACAGCCATTGGGGCAGGAGGTTATCTCTGGCACTCTCCCAGAAGTGCTCAGGAGAACACAGTGTCATGGATCAAACCTCAGGCTCCCACAGGCACTGTATGTGTTCCAGACCTTTGGTCTATCTTCCTGTCCCTGGAATTTTTTCCCACCTCTCCCGTTCCCTTCCCTCCCCGCACAGTGACCTATGCCGCCAACTCCGTTCAATAAATTAATCCCTCTTCTTCATTCAGAATCCGGATTTTTTTGTGACACTTTCCAGAAAGTTTTTCCCAACACCTTGATGTTATGATTCCACAATACTTGGTGACAGGCTCATCATACAGTACTGGAATTGTATTTTTATTGCTTTGCAAGCCATTTTAGACCAGAGCTTTGCACCAGATCCTGGAACTTAGAAAAAATTAAAATAGAATAAATGCATGTACAAATGTGTAAGGGAGCCTGGTTAGCACCATCTGCAGAGCACTTACTTGGCATACACAATCGTACAACTGAATTGAGACTGAGATGCAAGTCTACGAAATGCAGATCGAGAGCTCTCTCGAGCATCTGTGTCCTCTTTCCATTCCCTTTTGTTGATGTTATTGTGTGCCAGGAGTCACACACTTGGTTGCAATATGCCCCGGGAAGCACATGTAATTGTTGTCTATACTCTGGGCCGTGGTTCTGGGAATAACACTGTCCAGGATCAGCGTCAGTGACATGTTCCACGGCTGTCTGAACTTGCAAGAAAAGTCCTCTATTGATGAGCCAGATCCCATGACTCTCTCTTCCCTCCCTCCCTTTTTATTGATTCACCGTGAGGGACAGTAACAAAGCTTTCATGTTTGAGCTTTGATCACACAGTCATCAAACACCCATCCCTTCACCAGTGCATGTATTCTACCACCAAAATCCCCAGTATTCCCCCCACCTACCCCATTCCACACCTCCCCCTGCTGTGTGGCAGACAATTTGCACAATACTCTCGTTCTCTACTTTTTAAAAAACATTTTTTTATTAGTGAAACACTATGAGGTACAGTTGTAGACTTACAAATTTTTGTGCTTGGGTTTCAGTTATACAATGATTGAGTACCCATCCCTCCATCAGTGCCCATTTGGTTAACTTCAATATTTCAAGACCAGACCCACCACCCCTCATACATGCCGAAAAGGCAATGCTAGACAGTTGTTTTGTATTGCTTTTTATGGATACAATATAATGTCCATTCTAGGAATTAAAAAATTTTAATGATGGTCTCTTTTTAAAATTTAGGTATCTGACTTACAATCCTGTCAGTAACAGTTTCAGGCACGAAACGTTCCAACTCCAAACCTGCCCTCAGCATCAGTATCCCTCCCCCAGTGTCCCAAGTTTCCACGCCCTACCCTGCTTCTTTAGAGAATCCATTTTAAACAATTAGACTATCATTCTTCAAGCCCATGCCCCTTTGGATGCATACTTCACTTGCTTGTCTTTGCCTCTTTCCTTTTTTCCACTCTGGAGAAGCCCATGATCACTCTTAAATACATACTTCCGCTCTTTCTCATCCTTGACCTCTTCCTGAATAAGTTTAAATAAAAACTACCTTGCTTAATTAGGACAAGTAACTATTCTAGTGCCCAAGACCCTTGACCAAAGCTCTTCTGTTCCCTTCAGTCTCACCCATCATTCTCTGGCCCTCCGCTCACACTCCATCTCCCTCTGCCCCTAGAATCCTTAGTACTGCAACTTCGGGCCAATGGTTTGCCTTCATTTTCACACCTTCCATTCCCGTGTTTTATTGCTTATATGGCACAAATGAATAAGATCATCTGATATTTGTCTTTCTCCCATGGATACTCTCCCTTTCTTCACTCAAAAGGATACCCTCCAGATTCGTCGAACTTGTAGCAAATTGCATGATTTCATCTTTTCTAACAAATGCATAATATTCCATTATTTATGTATACCAAAGCGTCTTCATTCACTCATCCGTCTCTGGGCACCTGGGTTGTATACATATACTGGTTCTTGTATCAGTGCTTCAGTGAACATAGGTGTGTATATATCTTTTTTTAAATTAATGTCTTGTATTTTGAGGGCAGAAACCTAGAAGTAGGATTGTTGAGTCATGTGGGAACTCTATTCCTACTTTTGGGAGAAAGTTCCGTACTATTTTCTATAGAGTTTGAACCAGACAACATCCCCATCAACAGTGAATGAGAGCTCCCTTTCAGTGAATCCCTTCTAATACAGATTGATTATCCTCTGATGCTCTTTCATAAGCCTGGGCCTAAGTTTGGTTACTTGGAAGAGGGTCAAGTAAACATTCTGTTATGATGGCATATTGGTCGTCGATTGCCTCGAGCAGGCTGCAGTAACTTCTCCTTCGTCCTAGCCCTGAGATATTTTTAAAAAAGTGCCATATTCAAGGCTCTTTCAGAGTTAGGAGAATGAGACCCATCATTGTTACTGGTATTTGGCATATTGGGTATGCCACAGAGAGTTTGCTAGACTCTGCTGTGTGGGCAGGCTACATTTGGTAGCCTGCCAGTTTGTCCAAAATAGGAATGAAATAATAAGATGTTGTGTGGCCGCGAATGCGGCCACGTGCTTCCGGGAGCTGGTTTTTATAGTCTCTGAGTCTTGGCCATTGATGCGATTGCACGGGCGCCAGGGGGCCAGTTGGTGGGTGTGACCCCCGCCTACTGGGATTTGGAGGATCTGGGTGGAGGATGCTCAGCCCCGATTCAAGCAGGCTTGGAGATCTCAGCTCCAGGACCTGCATGCCTTTGTTCCTCTGCCGGTACCTTCATGTGTGCGGAGAGTGGTCTCAGCATGATGATGGCTGGTTCTGGAGGTCTCCTCACTTATTACTATGGAAATTTAAATTTTAAAAAAGCAATGAGGTATCATCTCAAAACAGTAAAAAAGTCTGGCAATAACTCATGTTGGTGAGAAAAGAGCCCTCACTCACTGCTGCTGGGAAAATCATCCAGCTCAGCCTCTGCAGAAAGCAGTACAGAGATGTTGGATAGCACTGGTTAGTCCTTACTCCTCTGCAGGGTGCTTAGGTTTGCTGAGTTACTCCCTCTAAAGGCATATTGGTAACTACAAGAATAATTAAATAAAAGCCTGAAACCTTGGTTATCTCTGGAAAGATAGAAAACAGTGGGCGGTCTGGGGATAGTGATCAGAGGAGACCTGCATCTATCATCCCTTTCATTAACAAATATAGTGGATTCATGCATTATTTGGGTGTTTAACAATTAAAATTTAAAAGCGGGTCCTACTGTGTTTCTTACCACATCTTCCAGTTGATGACTTTTTTTCCATAAGGGATTTAAAAATTAGCACTGATGTTTACTGTTAATTTCAAAAAGAAAAAAAGGAAAATAAATACTTTGGCTCCTCTCTCTCTCTCTCTCTCTCTCTCTCTCTCTCTCTCTCTCTCTCTCTATGCTTACCATTGCATTCAGTATTAAAACTAATTGAATTGAGAAGATGGACTGTGACAAGTGGACCGTGGCAATGACTAGACTCCTTAATTTTTTCTTTCAATTTATGACTTCTTCATAGATGATTTGTCTTTGATGCTCTTTCTTCTTGTTTTTTCTAGTCATAAAGCATATGGTCTGTATAATTAAGGAGAGCTGAGAAATTATAATTATCTAAACATGCAGGGAGCTGATGGCAAATCTTTCTCATGAGAGAAATGTAACCCCAAACTGTATTCCTTCTTTTTTTTTTGTGGGGAGGGCACACCCCATGGTACTCAGGGGTTACTCCTGGTTCTGCACTCAGGAATCACTCCTGGCAGTGCTCTTGGGACCATACGGGGGTGTTGGGGATCGAATCTGGGTTGGCTGCGTGCAAGGCAAGCACCTTCCCTGCTGTACTATCTTTTTGGTCCCTACCATATTCCTTCTTGAATAAGAACTTGATCATTGACTCACATGGGATTGTCAATAGGTTAATTGCCCCACTACCTGAAGTCAGCTCAAATCGCGCCCTCTGGTGGTGGGTATGTTGAACTCATCCTCTTTCCTTTTTAAATTTTTAAAAATTTTTTTTATTTTATAAAGTAGTTCACAATATTTGATTACATTTAATATTCAAACACCAATCCGACCACCATGACACCTTCCCACCACCATATTTCAGGTGTTTCCTTCCCAAACCCCAATCCCTTCCCCAAAGCAGAACCGAAATAATATATTTTGTATTGATTGTTATGAGAAACCACTGAAAATGCTACAAAAAAAGTATTTTTAAAGGAAAGAGTGTGAAGATTGTTTTATTTCACCCAGGGAAGATTAATCACTTTATAAGAGATCACTAACATGTTGTTAAAGGTTGAGCCTTGTGTGCTTTTTTATATATGTATCTGTAAAAAACAACAACAAAAAATGTATATTTTCCCTCTAAGATTGGTTGCTTCCTGCTTTGGACACTATCAAATTTTCACCCTCTTTCTAGTTTAGCCCCACTCCTCATCCAGATGCAAGTATTAAAAGAAAAACTCCAAACTTTTCGGTTTATGAGTGTTCTGAAGAAGACCTATCTATCTGAGTGTTACTTAACAAGGTTAAGTTTAAAAATAATTTCCATGTGGACCCATAAGAATGCTGGTGTCAAGGTTCAATTTCTGGCACCACGTGGTCCCCTGAGCACCACCAGAGACACTCCCTGACCACTGACCAAGGAGTGGATCCAAAGTAATGAGCTGTTAGTAGCCTCTGAGCACTGAAAGATGTAGGCCCCAAACCAAGAACAACAGCAAAAAAGAAAGCTCGAAGGAAGAACCCAAGGTAACAGATCAACAGTTTCTACATAAATGCAAAACCCTTACCGGTGTAAATTCTAGAAAAGAGGGTGGCACTGTGCCGACACAGAGGTGCCCTCTGAACAGCCTGGCATGCCCACAGCATAGCTGAGTAGCTGTATTGGGGTAGCCTGACACGCTGTGGACACCATTGCAGGGTTGTGGCACAAGAAGGCAGGCCATAGTCACAGCTTATAGAGCTTCTACACAAGGACCACGTGGAGCCTGAGGAGGGAAAGGTTTATACATCATTCCATTTGAACAACTCCTTGGATGCATTTTATCAAGTGGTGAATAATGTTGCTCAAAACAGATGCTCCAGCAGGAATAACTGTCATCGCTGGGTAAACAGGGAGCCAGTGTGGATTTAGGAAGCCCTCATCTCATTATTCCGGTTGCTGAGTAAAATCCTAAGGCACAGGACAGCAGTGCTTGGGTTCGAACTGCAATATGGCTCTCTGGGGCCAGTGACTCCATTTCTCCATGCTTGTTCACCTGTCTGGCAAGGTGCTGGCGAGGTTTCAGTAAGTTTGTCTGAGCTCCGGATGGGGCCGTCCTCACGCAGGTTGAGTAACTGGCAGCTACTACTCACTTTCACCGCATGGATCCCTCTTCCCTCCTCCCCTGGGCTCCAGCTTGTTTCTCGCATGTGCTCACACACATCTGTGTCATCTGTTATGATCTCTGGCTCCTCCTGTGACTCCCAGCTCAGAGCAAGGCAGCAGTCCTGTGTCACCCTCCGTCAGGGCCCTCCCAAGCCGCAGAGAGCATTTCCTGCAGGGATGGCTTGAATCAGCTTCACTCTAACACCTCTGAGCCTTTAGTCCCGCCAACCCCATACCCCTATCCCCCTCTGCCAGTGTGTAACTCAAGGATCTTCGCTTTTTGAAATTGAGTCATGGTGAGATACACAGTGTTCATGATTGTGTTTCAGTCATATAATGTTCCAACACCCTTCCCTTTACCAATGTTCATTTCCTACCACTGATATCCCGAATTTCCCTCCCATCAGCATCCCTACCTACCTGCTCTATGGCAGACACTTTTCCTCTCTCTCTCTCTCTCTCTCTCTCTCTCTCTCTCTCTCTCTCTCTCTCTCTCCCCCTCTCTCTCTCTCTCTCTTTCTCCTTTGGTCATCATGGCTCTCATTACAGGTACTGAAAGATTATCCTGTGTAAGAGCTCTTCTGTTGATCAGTGGTCAAGCAATGTCTCTCCCCTGTGAGTCTGAGACAAACAGACATGTTTGAAGAATTCTGGAGGGGCCCAAAAGATGACTCAGTGGTTTAAAGTGCTCACCTGTCGTGAGTTCATAACCCTGGAACTGTGGTATCTGCTGAAATCACCTGGACATCCTGCTGTTTACAATCCCCTGAGAGAAGGGCCCAGAAGATTATTCAGTGGCTTGGGAAATGCCCAGTGCAAGCTTGAAGTTGTGGGCCATAAGCTAACTTGCATGCACTGAGGTGATCCTGACCAGCCACATGGTCTGACATTCGTGATGAGGGACAGTTAAAAAAAAGTTTGAGGGCTAGAAAGATAGTATAGGGGACAAGAAGTTTGCTTTTGTGTGTATTGGGTCCCAGTTCAATACCTGTACTGCATCTGGTCCCCTGGAGCATCCCTGAGCACAGAACCAGGACTCAACCCTGAGTCATCACCAAGTGTGTCTGAAAATTATACACACACACACACACACACACACACACACACACACACACACACAGAGTCTGAACATTGACCAATGGCCTCATCCCCAGCCATACTTCTTCGACTTCTTTTATTTGTTGTTGTTGTTTTTGTTGTTGTTGTTGTTCTTGTTGTTTGTTTTGGTGCCACACATGGTGATACTCAGGAGTTACTCCTGACTCTGTACTCAGGAACTACTCCTGGTGGTGCTTAGGGGACCATATGGTTGGCCATGTGCAAGACAAATGCCCTACCCACTGTATTAATTCTATGGCCCCATCAACTTCTGAATAAGTTGTTTTTCTCTTATTTTTATCGAGCTGTAAATATCTTTCGTCATCCTTAAACCATGAAGTCCTGTCTTAATCTTTTTAAATGACAGGTTGCAAACAGCTTGGCCACTGCTTCTCTCCAAGTTGAAAATAGGTGTTTTGTTTGTGAAACTAAAATATCCGGAAGACTTATTGTTTGTAGAGGAATCAAGTATATTTATAAAGTGAGCAGATCTGTTTTCCATGGCACCAGGCATGAAAAAACGCCACAAACGCTTCACTAGGGGATTATGAGCAACGTGCAGATCCCACACGTCTGTCTGTCTGCTGGCTCTTTGGAGAGCCACAGTGGCAGAAGAAGCTGGGAGACAAAACAGTAAAGAGAAAAAACATTAACTTTGGGGTCCAGGCAAATGATATGCCCTATCATATGCATATGCTCAGAAGCATATGCTCTATCATATGTTCTTGTTACCGTAAGAGATTTAGTCAACTTTTAATGGATTCTGGCCCTTAAGTGTGTGTGTATGTTTGTGTGTGTGTGTGTGTGATGCCAGTGTTCTCTGACACCAATTGTGTGTCCTGTAATGCAGCTCGATTATTATAGTCAACCCAGAGAAAGCATCTCCTCTCACAAGACGGGCTTGTTCTACAAGACAGCTCCTACCCTACCCTGATTTTAGATGTCACTCACAAATTTAGATGATCTGTTAGCTGAGCTTCTAACCCACCAGCTCAGGAATTCCCAAAACTGTCTCCTTGGTTATGATTAATTTGCCAGAGCAGCTCCCAGACCTTAGGAAACCTTTTTACTCGCTATATTAGCAATTTATTACAGATCATAGTAAAGAATATAAATCAACGGCCAGAGGAGCTATCTAGGGCAAGATATGAAAGTCTTTCCATCTAAAATAGAATCAGAGGACATAAAATGAAAAATATCACATGTGTGGCATCCAGAAAACAAAAGTTAAAGACTGATGAGGCCTGAGACACTTATTTCCCAGAAACGGCTGCTTTATAGAAAACAGAAACATCCGTCAATCAATGGATAATCCCCAAGAATCTATCCCCATTCTTGAGCCCATAAACTTTCTGCTTGGGTTTGTTAAAACTCCAGAAATAGGCAAAACAAAATTAATGAACCACTAAAATAGTAATTTGTAGAAGCTTATTATGAGTGCACCAAGGGAACAATTTGCCAGTCAGAAGCTCACAAGCAAAAACATAGACGGAAACTCAATGCTATGGCATTTCAACACGACTTCCGTAATGAGAAAACAATGATTATTCTGAAGAATACCAGTGCTAGGTTGAATTTTATTTCCTGATAGGGACTTAATGAAAAGTTGTTCCATACCCATTTGGGGGAAGTCTTGCTTCTGGTTTCCAAGGTCATGAATAAGAAGTGGCCCAGCTTGGGTGGATGGAATATGGAATTCAGACCTGAACATGTTAAGTGCCCCCTGGGTCGAGAGGTTTCACGTATGGCTCAAACCAATCGCACATAATTGCAATCTGGTTTATTGGGGGGTAAATCCACATGACCAGACTATAAGCATGAGACTCATTATTATGTAGTGGGGAAATTAAAAGAAGGACAGGGAGGGGAAAGGTGAGGGCTGGGAGACCAGTGAGAAGAAGAGCTGGAGTTCCATCTGGAACTTTCCCTGTACATCAGCCCGGCAGGGAAAGGAGGGCTTCTCTGGGCTGAATGTCTGGCACCAGTCACCTAGAACCGGAGAAAGCTTCAAAGATCCAGCAGGCCTGGAGTCCCGAGGATGTCCCGGATTCCGTTCAGCTTGTATATCTAGTTATTTATTTATTTTTGCTTTTTGGATCACAACTAGCGATGCACAGGGGTTACTCCTGGCTCTGTACTCAGGAATTACTCCTGGTGGTCCTCAGGGGACCATATGGGATGCTGGGATTCAAACCCTTGTCGGCCACGTGCAAGGCAAACGCCCTACCCGTTGTGCTATCGCTCCAGCCTGTCAGCTTGTGTATCTATTTATGCCACTCTCAAAGGTGTGCCATCGCCTTCCTGTCAGTTGTATTGGGGCTTGGCCGCACGACACAGCGAGAGTTTTATCTCTTCTCTCTCTCCGGTGTTTGTTTCTCAGTGTCCTGGTCTCCTTTAATGACATGAGTTGTTTGGTTTCATTTGCTTCCATATTTTGAACAGTTAGCATCAATTACGTTTATAGTAATTGGTTGCACAAAATAAGATGGAATTGAGGTTTATTTATAAAGCTAAACTTTTTTTTTCCTGTTTGGGAAATTTTCAGAATGGGTGTCTTTCCTGCCTGATTATGCAACCTGACTGTCATTCTCTAGAGGATTTACTACTGACTGCTGCATTCTCCATATATTCCAAATAGCAATTTCTCTGTTATTTCTGAATAAGCCCCTTTTCAATCCTGGACTTTTGAGCTTTGCTTCTTCTTTGAAGTTGACAAAGGTGTGTGGAAAGAGAGAGAAGCGTCCCCGCCTGATCCAGCCTCACCTTTCTCTCAACGCCTTTGCAGTTTCACCCAATTCTGCAAAGGTCACTCTTTCATAGAGGCTGGGCAGAACTGATGAAATTGTTGCCCACTTGGTAATTGAGTCAGCATCCAGTTCCCCTCCCTCAGGTCAAAGATTGAGATCAATAATTCCAACTTCTCACAAATTGGATGCTGCACACCCTTCCTCTGCCCTTACCCACCATCCCCCTTAGGTGCTTTCCAAAGGCGTCTCCTTCCTATAACAAAGACATCATCACAGGAAATTCCAAGGGCTTTAGTGCTAGGAAAAGTCAAAAGGAAAAAATTTCTTTCTTTCTTTCTTTCTTTCTTTCTTTCTTTCTTTCTTTCTTTCTTTCTTTCTTTTCTCTCTTTCTTTCTTTCTCTCTTTCTTTCTTTCTTTCTTTCTTTCTTTCTTTCTTTCTTTCTTTCTTTCTTTTTTGGGTGCTGAGGGTTGAATCCATAGCTTCATTCGTGCAAGGTGGGTGTTGTTTTTTTTAATTTTATTTTGTAATTAAATTTTTAAAAAATAGAATCACAGTGAGATACGCAAGATTGTTCATGATTGGATTTCAGTTATATAACGTTCCAACACACATTCCTCCACCAGTATACATTTAGGGTGGGTATTTTTATCACTGAACTACATCCCTGGCCCCCTAAGATATATTTATTTTTATAAATCATGATATCACACTCTCTGAGCATCAGTTCCTGTGTTTGCAAAGTCAAGATGGCAATATATCACTTGGGGGCTGAGGACTCTGTGGTAGGATAAGGTTGGGCCACACCCACAGTGCTTGGGTGGGGGTCACTCTGTGATTCAGATTCCTCTTAGGACTCTTTAAATTGTCAGTTGATTTGAACTCACTTAATTCAAAAAGAAGAGATTCATATTCCACTTAGGACTCTTTAAATTGCCAGTGATAAAGTTGATTTGAACTCACTTAATTCAAAAAGAAGGTTCTATAAACTCATGAAAGTTATGAAAGTCTCCATAAACTCATGGAACTCATAAGGACACTTGGATGGGAAGGCCAAGTGTTGTGTTGGCAAGATTCAGAGACTGGCTCACTACCAGGGCTCTCTCGGGCTCTTATCCGTCTGGGCTTATCTCTAAAGTTTGGGCTGCAACTCAACAGCAGGGAACATGTTCTAGACTTCAGATATTCTAAGTTGACACTGTGTTCAGTGAGCTTCTACTTAGGACTTTTCTAGGGAATTTGATTCCCCAGTCAAGGACACCTGAAAGTCCTTGAAAGATCAAACACTGGGGCCAACAGAAGGAGATACTGTGCTGGGTTATGGGAGGTGCTGTGCCGGGTTCCACCTGTGGGTGGGTGGTAGCATCATAGGGCTTTTGAGGAAGCCACTGAGTGTCCACTTCCTAGAAATACCAATGTGTCCATTTCCTTGAAGTATCATTGTGAATTGAGTGAAGTCACTGTCATATGTATTGATACTGGAAAGACCTAGTTGGAAATATGTGCACTGCTACATTATAATGATTCCTTTTGATGTAAATGTGGGGTCATAGGGCTAGAGTGGTACTCCACTGTGGCAAAGGCGGGTCAGGAGAGTATCTCATCAATCAAAAACAACCACTTAGGAACCTTGTTCTTGACTTCCTTGCTGCTGTTGTCAGCCGTCAGCCTACCATCTCTTCCAGAATGATCATAGTTGCAGAATTTGGTTGAAGACATATGGTGGTTTTTTTTTTTGATTTTTAAAACTTTTTTTGGGTGTGTGTGGGGAGCATATCTGGTGGTACTCAGGGCCTGGTCCTGGCTCTGAGCTCAGAGATTTCTCTTTGAGGGTGTTGGGGGCCATATCGAGTGTCGGGGATGGAGCCTGGTTTGGCTGTATGCAAGGCAAACCAGTTCAATATCAACTCTCCCTTCAACCCCCAGTTGAACTTGATGTGGAAATTATCAAGCAGTCTGTAACGATCAAGACCATGCCAGAAAATTTGGGAATGACTGATGAAGGAGATGATGACCCTGTTCCTTGCCCAAATGTTAATGCAGCGGTATTTATTTATTTATTTTTATTTTTTATTTAATTTAATTAATTTATTTATTTATTAGTGAAACACCACGAGGTACAGTTATAGACATACAAATTTTTGTGCTTGGGTTTCAGTTATACAATGATCAAGTACCCATCCCTCCACCAGCGCCCATCCTCCACCACCACCACGGATCCCAGCATCCCTCCCACCCCCACTCCCCCATCCCACCCTGCCTCTGTGGCAGGGCACTCCCTTTTGTTCTCTCTCTCCTATTGGGTGTTGTGGTTTGCAAAAGAGGCAGTGGGTGGCAATCGTGTTTGGTCTATAGTCTACTTTCAGCATGCTTCTCCCATCCTGGGAGGATCCTCCCAACACCCTTTATTGGGTTCTCCCTTCTCTACCTGAGCTCCCTTTTCCCCTAGCACGTGTGGCTGGCCTCCAAGTCAGGGAGCAAAATTCCTGGTACTAGTCTCGAGTGCAGTGGTATTTAAAAAAGGTTATTCAGGGGGTGCACTCAATACAAAGATAACCCTTCTCCTCCTCCTCTGGGGATGATGGGAACAAAGCAAACAGATGACATCGCTGTTTGGGACCAAGAATTTTTGAAAGTGGACCAAGAAAAACACTTTTGTAACTAATTATGGCTGCAAACGACTTACTCTTCAAAGATTTATTTGATGTTATAAGCAAGCCTGTTGCCACTCTGATCAAGGGAAAAACACCAGGATTTGCAAGCCTTCAATATAAGACATGGTTTTACTGGAGAAGAAGAAGTCCAGGTACTAATGAGAATCAGGGCTGTGAAGAGAAGTGAAATGTGCCTGAGTTACCACTATAAGGCTTGTTCCAAGTACTGGTTGCATGGCTCTGTTTGTAATAGTTAATATTAGACAAAAGACAAATGCGGCAGCCAATCAATTGTATCATCTGAATTTTATCCTCATTGCATGTGTAGCTTGAGTAGAGATTTCTGATCTGTGCCTTGAATTTCTTATAATTTAAAAAAAATTTCCTTCTTTTCTCTCAATAGAAAGGAAATGTAGGTTCTCTGTAGAAAGAGGCATTTTGGAGTTCCCCTTTTTTCAAGTGTTTGCTGTCTAGTACATTGTCCAATTAACTTTAATGACCTATTAAAAGTTGGCATTATAAGTAAAAGCAGCTTACAAAGTTTTCTGAAATAGAATTAACAGTGTATTATTTTTATTGATGAGTTGAGAACTAGCAAAAGGCTACTTGAGGTAAACGTTCTGAGTGGGGTGATTGGAATGACTTTGAGCTGCCTGCAGTCAAACAGATTCATAGGTATTGAGTATCTTCTCGGTAGCAGGGTTCTCTTAATGTGATTTGAGGACTTGTTTTTACCACTAATCCTCTCAGCCTTGAATGTGTTGGATAGAGTCTCCAGGTTGTGGGGTTTTATCTAATAAGCTCCATAGTTTGTTAAAGACACTTAATCCATGTAGCCTCTCCTCTTTTCATAATCAGTGATCCCATGAGAAGAATTGTTTCTACCATTTGCATGTTTAAAAAAAAGGTGTGGCAAGATGCAGAAAGCATCCGTCATGAATGCAAGATGACTCTCAATAATAAGGTGCTGTCAAAAAAGAAAAGACGAGATTGGGTTCGTTCGGGGTGGTATGGCCGTAGACAAATAAAGGGTGTTGGGAGGATCTGCCCAGGATGGGAGAAGCATGCTGAAAGTAGACTATAGACCAAACATGATTGTCACCCATTGCCTCTTTTGCAAACCACAACACCCAATAGGAGAGAGAGAACAAAAGGGAATGCCCTGCCACAGAGGCAGGGTGGGATGGAGAGGATGGGGGGTGGGAGGGATACTGGGACTGGTGGTGGTTGAAAATGGGCACTGGTGGAGGGATGGCTGTTTGATCATTGTATAATTGAAACCCAAGCACAAAAATTTGTAAGTCTACAACTCTACCTCATGATGTCTCACTAATAAAATTTAAAAAAAGAAAGAAAAAGAAAAGCAACAGCTTATTATTAAAGGTGTAATAAGCCAATATGTGGAAATAGTAAGAACAGGTAAAACCCAGCTGCAAGGGAGGCCTCACCGAAGCAGAATATCTAGGTGGACACAAAAACACATCTTTACGTTAGGGCATCAAATCAGGCCCAGCAGAGATGCCTTCTGGGTTGTTCCTTGAGCACTGCAAGAACCCAGACTCAGCAGAAGTTCCTTCCTCCAGGTGAAAGGAGGTCAGTTAGGGTGAGGGATGGTTCAGTGCCTACGAATGCTGCCTGCTCACGTGATGCCTTAAGTTCCAGTCCCAGGACCGCCGAGATACCCCCAAGAGCTGCACCAAAGTGTGTGGCCTCCACCTCACGGCCAAGTGTGTATGCTCCAAGTCAGGCATATTTGAGCACTGGGACAAGAGCATGGCTCCAGTGAGCACCAGAATAAGATTGTAAGTGAGCTCCACAGGGAGTGAGGCGCCAACTTCGGTAAGCATGTGGACAAGAACCGCCACTGAAGTGTGTGGCCCTGGTGAGCACACCAACCAAGTGTGTGGTTATGACAACCAAGCACATAGGGGCTCCGTTATCATGCCAGCAATGACAATGGGTAGGTGTGGGGAGGGGGCGGAAATAAAAAACAGCGCATGCCCTCTGGGGCCCAACCCCAGTGCCTGGCTCAAGGGTGTCCCACCACTCTTTACTGCTAGCTGAGCTGTGAGCTGTATCCTTGTGAGGTGACTCTGCCTGGCAGAAGCGTGATCGTGTGCAGTTGGCTTGAGTCAGCACATACAATCCCTCGCTTTATAGGGATCTGAACCTTGTAGTCGTTCCATAGAGCCCTGGTTCCTGGAAGAATGCCATTAGTGACAGCCCCCCCCCCTTTCTAAAATTTTTAAAATTTTACAAAGTGCTTCACAGGATTTGGTTACAGTTAATATTCAAACACCAATTCCACCACCATGACACCTTCCCACCACCAAATTTGGAATGCTTCCATCCCAAGCCCCTGTCCAAGGCACAACCGAAATAATATATTTTGTATCGTCTGTTATGGAAAACTGTTGAAAATGCTACAAAAACATACCCATAGAGAAGACAGTGTGAAGATTGTTCTATTTTGGCAGGGGCCATTAAGACAGTCTTTAGAATATCACTAACACGTTGTTAAAGGTTGAGTGATGTGAGCTTTCATATATATATATATGTATATATATATATATCTAAAACGATATATGGTGAATGAGACCAGTTGTAGTTACTGACATTGTTTTAATAACACCAAACATCAGCCAAGCGGCACAAATGCTGGCCGACTTTGACCGTGAGTGTGGAAAGGTAGGACTACAGCTGAATCTTACGAAGACAATGTTTATGAAAAACAGCCTTGTTCCTAACGCCCCATTCGCTCTCAATGGAATGACCATCTCCGAATGCAACAGCTATGTGTACCTAGGTCGAGAGGTCAACATGACAAATGACCTGGCACCTGAGCTGCGCAGGAGGAAGAGAGCGGCTTGGAACGCCTTCAAGAACGTCGAACGCCTTGAAGGCGGCTTGGAACGCCTTCAAGAACGTCGAAGAAATAGCTAAGAGGACGAAGAACCTCCGGTTCCGGGCACATCTCTTTGATTCCACTGTTCTTCCTGCATTAACATATGCCTCAGAGACCTGGGCCCTACGCAAACAGGATGAGAATGCTATTCAGGTCTCCCAAAGAAGAATAGAAAGAGCTATGCTTGGAATATCACGTTTCACTCAAATGAGAGAACAAATCCGGAGTTCTGACATCCGTCGACGATCAAGGATCAGGGACGCTGTCTCATTTGCCAAGGTGTCGAAAATCAGATGGGCTGGTCACGTAATGAGATTTAAAGACGACCGCTGGACTAGAGCTGTTACTGACTGGATTCCACGGGATGTCAAAAGACCGCGTGGCCGCCCACCTACCAGAT
The DNA here is from genome assembly GCF_029834395.1 of Sorex fumeus. Classification (NCBI taxonomy): domain Eukaryota; kingdom Metazoa; phylum Chordata; class Mammalia; order Eulipotyphla; family Soricidae; genus Sorex; species Sorex fumeus. The sequence continues at coordinate 7,507,665 of NW_026606059.1, read as the reverse complement.
GGTCAGACTTCTTCGTCAAGATCATGAACGATCGGTTTGAGGCCCTTCATGTTCCCGGAGCGAACAGATGCCATTGGGCTACACTAGCACGCGACAGGGACAAATGGAGACGTTACTGGTGCCTGCTCGAGCAAATCGACGACTAACGGGAAGTTAAGTGATAAGTGATAAAACGATATATATATGCATATATATATATATTTCTCTCGATGATTTGTTGTGTACTATTAGAACCCCATCAAGTGTGGTGTGGTACTTATGAAAAATGGGTAGGGAGCGTCTTATGATGTGTCCAGGAATGTAGCACTGTAGCACTGTCCTCCCATTGTTCATCGATTCCCTGAGCAGGCATCAGTAACGTCTCCATTGTGAGACTTGTTACTGTTTTTGGCATATTTGGTAGCCTGCCAGGTTTTGCCTTGCAGGCGGGATACTCTCGGTAGCTTGCCGGGCTCTCCAAGAGGGACGGAGGAATCGAACCCGGGTCGGCCACATGCAAGGCAAATACCCTACCTGCTGTGCTATCGCTCTGGCCCGTGTCCAGGAATACATTCACTCATATGTGAGGCTCGGCCCCTCCATGTGGGGAGCGGCCTGGAGCGCGGTGGCCGGTGGGTAGTGGAGGTCAGCTGCTGGGGCTGGGTCCCTTGGGGTGGGGAGGGCTCTCACCTGCCCCTCTCTGGGGTGCCCCAAGTGAAGCAGCCTGGTGTGGAATCCAGTGGCACGGCCATGGTGGGCATCATTTTTCTCCCTTCTGGGAGAGAAAGCTGTGGGAGCTGGATGGTGACCCAGGAGAAGATTATCTGGTGTCGGCAGGAGGTGGTTTATGGGAGTGACCCCTGGGTCACTGGAGACTGGGGAAAATGGTCAGAGGACCTCCGCCTCCAGTCAAACTGAGCCCAGAGTCTAAGGAGTGACAGGCCTTGTGACTGACACTTGGAAGAAACTGGGAGCAAACTGGCTTCTTGGTTCCTCGGATACCTCCGACCCGACCGCCTGGCCTGGTTTCTGTAAATCTTTCCACGTCTCTTCCTGCCTCTTGGCTTCGGAGGATGCCCCATCCCGGGGCGGGAAGATGGGACCATCCCTTTGATTTCTCCCTGTCCTTTAGCCCAACTCTGTTCCCTCTACAGCCACCAGGCGTCCTCCAGTCCCCCTCATCACTGGAGTCTGTAACCTCACCCTCCTCATGAGCAGGAACCAGCTCTGAACTTGTCACTGTCCTGCTTCAGAATGACAAAGGCAAAATGACATCACCTCCCAAATGAGGGACAGACCCCAGAGCTCTTCCTTCAAGGACTGCTTGCTGTCTTGTTACCTGCAGCAGCTTCCAGCACCCTTGCAGGTACTGTGTGCTCCAGCCCAGCTAAGAAGAAAACCCAGGAGAACCCTGCACTGCACTAAGAAGGAAGGAGAGAGCTGGGCGGAGGGGCTGGCAGCAAGCCCCGCTGATTGGCTGTTGCTAGGCAACAGGCAGAGTGACAGATTCAGATTCCCAAAGGCCGAGGGCTTAGTTCGAAGGGCACCCGTTTAGGGGGCTAGCTGGTGGCAGTTGGCGAAGGCATGGGAGACTCAAGAATATTTTTTCCCTCTTTGGTGGCGAAAAATCCTCCTAGATCTTATTTTAATTGTGGGAAGGGTGTGGTGGGTTTAGAGTGGGAAAGATACTCTAAGTAAGGAAACTCATTATTGTGAGTTCTCAGAACTATTACCTTTATTTCACTGTGGTTGCCTGGATGTTTCGTTTACATGTATTTATAAAGACAGCAATGCTGAACCCAGGCCTGGAAATACAACTGCAAAACAGGTTACTTTAGTTCTGAGATGCTGAGTATTTGGCCTCTGAGGATAAGAAGCTATGCTCTCTTGTATTCTTCTGGTTTATGATTCTCTTTTCAATCATCTGAGAAAAAGTTTCATGTATATGATCTTATAAATGATCACATATAAGACCTGCATGCATATATAACCTGCAACTTGTATAAATATGTTTGTACATGTGTATACATATATGTCTTGTATTTATATATGAACATATACATATAAACATGTGTACTATATTTCCTTTCTCTTATAGAGATTTGGAGCAGTTCAGATTTCTTTCTTTGTAGCTGTTTTTATTTTATTTATTTATTTTTGCTTTTTGGGCCACACCCAGCGATGCACAGGAGTTACTCCTGGCTCATGCACTCAGGAATTACTCCTGGTGGTGCTTGGGGGACCATATGGGATGCTGGGAATCGAACCCGGGTGGGCCGCGTGCAAGGCAAACGCCCTACCCGCTGTGCTATCGCTCCAGTTCCTGTAGCTGTTTTTTAAAAGTCATAATGAACAATTAGTGCCAGTAGGAATTTGTTTAGTCCATAATGCTTGCAAACGCTGCCATCTGAGCATAATTAATGCAGATAAGTCTATAGGAGATTCAGTGCAAGAGGCTGATAATCCAATTTCTGCTTGTCATATGCCTTGTCCTGACTCAGTTGCTTAGAGGGACGAAGGCTGAGGAGATGAACATCACTGGGCAAGATCTAGATCTGGCATCTCTATAACTAATGACTCATAGGTCAAAATCAGATTTTTTTCAAGTCTCACTCTGGATGACAAAGCCCTAATTTCTCTATGCCTCATATCCTGTTCTGTTTTCATGGAAAAGAACATTTAAAGAAATGAACATTGATCAATTTGTCCAGACAAATTATTTTCACCCCCAATTTCACCCCTGATTCTAAATTTCTATTTTTTTTACCCTTGAAATCCTGAAGTTAATTTAGCATTTGAAATGTGAATTTCTGAAAACAACTGCTCGCGTCAATGCTGTTTTTAGTTTGGCCATTCTCTTGAAATCCTCTTATGGCTTTTGTTATTATTAAGAACAAAGAGAGGGGGAAAGGGAGGGAAAAAGTGGAAAGGGAGAAGGAAGAAGAGAGAAGGAGAAAGAAGGGATTTTCCAAAGAGTTTCCAAAGCAGTCATTTCTAGAGAAGCATCAACAATATTCTAACAATAACTTACCAGACACCCCAAGCCCTGGCATGCAGCAATAAATTTAAGATTGCTGCTAACCCTATCTTGTATTTCCTTCTTATAGGAATCAGATTTTTTCCAAGTACTGTAAGCTTTTTATGTGCCCTTAGTTTCAATTCTTTGGAGACACGTCAATATTTCCAGAAGAGAGGAAATGCCACATAACCCTAAAGGAACCTCAAGAAGAGAAAATTATACTTTTCACACATGGCAACTGCTTTGTACACAAATGAGTTTGGGTCCATGTATGAGGATCTTTTAATTTATTCGCACACTTATTCATTCTCTATTCATTGGCAATGAGCATAACAGGATTCCTGTTCTAATCAATATTTTTACCTCTTCCCTTCCCTTTGTTGTTGTTGCCGCTTTGACCACTGGGAGTTGGACACGTGCTGAATTGTGGGGTTTGTGGGAAGCATATTTTAGTTGCAAGCACAAAAACAGGTGTTCACCTGGGACCCCAAATGGCAGAACCTCATCAGTGCTCAGCACCTGTGGGTTGGATGGGGGACTGAAGTCTTGGCCTCATGCCTAAAAGGCAGGTTTGTCACTGACCATCTTTACGTCCCCTTCTAGTAGATTCTACAGGTTGGTACGGGAGTTGATGGAGAATGCGTATAGGCATTGAATAAGTGTACTAAGCTCTAGAGAGAAGTGTATGTTGGTCATATTATGGAGTTAACCTCAATTTGGAATATGTAGAATATTGCTTCAGAGATGACCCTAAGTCTTTTTCCCCCCCAAATCTCTAAGTATTTCCCCCTTTACACATGGAGTTTATTTCCTCTTTCTCTTGACCTGGGCTAGACCAGTGATTTGTTTTGGTCAGTAAAAAGTGGCAGAAGGGACACCATGTGGCTTCCAAGCCTAGTCCTCTTAAGGTGTCAGCGTCTGTCTTCACCCTCTTGGAAGCCAGTCACTGCATAAAGAAGTTGAACTGGAGATGTCTTACAGGGAGAGAGTGAGGCTCCACTTGCTGACACAGCTGAGAAGCCAAACAGAAGTGGAGCTCTCCTGACTCTCCGGCCTCAGTCAGGCTCGCCCAGGCCGTGTCCAGAGATGAGCTGTCCCTCAAATGCCCAACTCCCTGGCAAATTAGTGACCAACTGCATGGTGGTGTTTCTAGGTCACCAAGTCTGGGGGTTTGTTACACAGAAACAGGTAACTGCGCTCTGCCATTGATATCTACTCTCTAGGGGTCAAAGAGTCAAACAGGTTTTCTGCTAGAAGTTTTATTTGAGTTAAACTTTGAAATGGGTAGAATTGGACTCTTCAGAAAAGGGATGGAGTTCCTGGCAGATGGAGCCAGATGGAAGGAACCGAGTCTGCTGAACTATTCTGCCATCCAAAGTGGTGTGGTTCGAATGCAGGCAGTAGTGAGCCTGGTGACGGAGCCATAGACACGGCCTGGACCATCCACAGACACGAGACCTCCCTTCTTCCCACACTGTCAGTTCATCAAAATGAAAGTAAAATCTTTGCCCCAGGGGAGCATTCCATCCCCTACACCTTGCTAGCTATAACGCAAAGACATGTTGTTTACTAGTAATAGAGTCTGATTAGATATTTCTTTAAGCAGTATCTCTCGAATACCTGTCATCTTCATTTAACGGGAAAAGAATTTTGAGTGCATGCCTGCTACACACAGTTGGCATGCGCACAAAAACACCACCTTCTAGAAGAATACACATAGTATTCCCCAAAACCAGGAGAGGGAGTGGCACAGAGTGTTAATAAAACTTGTGTGGCCTCAGGAAAACATCTAATTTCCCTGAGTATCATCTGAAATATTGAAATGATACTGTCCCTTCATACGACTATTCTTGGGATACTTAAAAGATGTCTATAACCCACCAATGAATACTATGTATGAGGTGTTAAAAATAATGGTAAAGGACAAAGTTGTTTTTTTTTGTCCACATTCTGTGACACTCAGCGCTTACTCTGGCTCTGTGCTCAAGGATCACTCCTGGAAGTACATGGGGGATCATATGTGATGCCAGGGATCTAACTGGGGCCAGTTACATGCAAGGCAGCACCTTAACTGCTGTTCTGTCTCTCTGGACTCTAAAGCACTGTTGTATCGTTACAATATTACAATACAGGATGAGGTAGGATATATCTCCATAGAAGAATTAGAATTTAACCCAAATGGCGTTTCAAACATTTAGTTACAAAAGAAGTAAGTACAGGAAATGTAACCTACTGCATGGGTTTATTTATAATTTTTTTAAATTTTGTTTTTGGACCAAATCTGACAGTTCTTAGTTCTGCTCTTGGCTCTGTTCTCAGGGATCTCTCCTGGTGAGTTTGGGGGACTGTATATTGTACTCAGGGGTTGATGTGTAGAGCGAATGCCTTCCCCTTTACACGGTCTCTCTGGCACTATTGCCTGGGTATATACCATAATATGATACTGCAAATTTGAAAGTTGCCAAGTAAGACTTACTGTAATGGTGATTTCACAATATATGTATGTGAAATCATTGTGTCATATTACTAAAATGAAAGTAATATTGTATGGTAAAGTTTTTTTTTTAAAAAGTGGAATTTAAGATAACATAAACGTGCATTCCTTTGCTTTCACTGCTTTTATTAGGAAATTAATTTTTGCCAGTGAGTGTGGACTATCCTGGAAAAAGAAATTACAGTTGAATGTGGAATCTTTCCTCACATTCAGTAGTATGATAGGTAATCAATATCCTATTTTTAAAGTTTGTCTGATACATCGATGTTCAAACATGCAGCAAGAAATATATGCAATTGTTACTTGGTATTTATTATGTGCCAGGAACTTTGTATGAATTAAGTTCTTTGACTTCTCCAGTAATCTCCACTGCTCTGTTCCCCTGTTTACAGCCAAGGAAGGTTTCTAACATCCCTGGTGCTAAACCCTGCACCAGAAAAGCACAGACTTTGCAGTCTGTGCACTTTGTTCTAGATCTACCCATTCCCTTTGGTACCATGCGTTTAAATTATTTGTCGTTTCTGATTTCAAAGTGAGGGACTCTTGGGAAAGGAAGAGGTAGTCCAGGGGGTGGGGTGCTTGCCTTGCATGTCGCCAACTGGACTTGATCTCCGTTATCCCACGTGGTCTCCTGAGCCCTTCCCTTACCACCTTTTAAAATTTGAAGTCTATGTTGTCTCATAAGTCTGGCTAGCCTAGCCTTTTTATTTATTTATTTTTTTTACTTGTGTATTTTTAATTTATTGAGTTGTATAGCTGTGACCGAAACCACTCAGCTCACAAAGCCTAAAACATTTATCATCAACCATTTTAGAAAAAAAGTTTTCCAAGCCTTGGGTTAGAACATTCAAGGGAGAAGAAATGTCATGTGCATGAATTCTGAAACTGAGATGAATTGGTAAGATTGAGGACCTGGAAGAGATGAGGGTCGCTGGAGTACCGTTAGTCTAGCCTTTTTAAAGGAATTGTTTGCCTGTAAGAATATTTTCTAGTCTTTGACATTGAACCTGTGCTTACCCAGACTATTCAGATGTGTCTCTTTTAGGTAGCAGAAACTCGGGTAGTTTTCTAATTCATCCGGCCACTCTGTATCTCTTGATTGGTGAGTTCAGGTCCTTGATGTCAAGTGAGATTATTGAGATGAAGGAATTATTGCATAAACTGCATATTTGTGAGTTTTGTGTTTTAGGGAAGTTTCTTTAGTGCATCTTGAAAAACTGGTTTCAAGGTTATCTCCCTAAGCTGTTGCTTATCCATGAAACTTTGTTTTTTTTCCCCTTCAAATATGAATGATAATCTAGCTGGAGTATTCATTATGAGGTCTTCAATTGGTTTTTCTTTTACTATAGCCCACAATTCTCTTTTCACCTGTGGAGTCTCTTTTGATATCAACTGTGAACCTTATGGAAGTTTCTTTGCATGAAAGTTTCTTCTCTGATTTTGCTGCTTTCAGTATTCTGTCTCTGTCTTTGTTTTTTGCCATTCTAATTACAGTATGTCTTGGAGTTTTTCTATTTGAGTCTTTTGGGGATGGGTCCCTTTGAGCCTCTTAGATCTAAGTGCCTATACTCAGCAGTTCTGGGAAATTCTTACCTATGATTTCTTTGACTATTGGCTCTTCATTGAATTTACCTTCTTGTTCATTAAGGACTCAATTCTATTCCCTTCGAATTCATCCCATTGTTCTTTGGTGTGCTGTTCATTTCTTTTCAGACTTTATTCCATCTTCTGTTGTTTCCTAGAGATTTCATTTCATCTTGGGCCTCACTTATCTTTACCTCAGCTGGTGAAGCATTCCACTGAGGTTTTTTTCCTGTACATTGATGTCGATCACAACATTTTATTTTTAATTGGAACCACTGTTTCATTTTTAACTTCATGATCATACTCTTCAGTCCTGTCTCATCTGATTGCCGCTTTCTTATTTCTGCTCTCATGCTTCCTTGTGCTTGCTGACTCTCATGCCTTCGTCTCTCTGAGTTCATTAAACATTCTCTACATGCTGTCTCTGAGTCATTTTTTCTGAGAGGGTAGAGTTGGTTGATGCTGGAAGAGTCTCCCATGATCTTATTTTCACTTGAACTCCATAGATTATTATGAGGCCTGGTGTCCCCACTGTGTTTGATATACTTTGAGGGTGAATTTTTGTAGTTAGCACTACTGGGAGTGTCTGAGGATTTGGCTGAATGTTCCTTTCCCCCCTGCCAGTCCTTGCCCAGCGACAGGAGGTATAAGGTTGTGCGTGGAGATGTGCTGAGCAGAGCCATCAGGAGGCCGTCGAAGCAGGTACAAGCAACAGCGAGTGGCATTATGGGTCTGAGGTGTGGATGTGGCCTGCTAAAATAGCAAAGATTGGACGTAGAGGCTGCCAGGACCCAGACAGGAGGGAGAGGAACCCACGAAGTCATCTTCTTCAGTCTTACTTCTGAAGAAAGTTTCGAAGAAATTGGCAACAGAACAATCTCTTCTTTTTATTTATTTATTCATTTTTCTTTTGGGGGGCCACACCTAGCGATGCTCAGGGCTTACTCCTGGCTTTGCATTCAGAATTTACTCCTGGCGGTGCTCTGGGGACCATATGGGATGCTGGGGATTGAACCCGGGTCGGCCGTGTGCAATACAAATGCCCTTCCCGCTATACTGTCGCTCCAGCTCAACAATCTCTTCTTGTTGAAAAAAGAGATAGTTGTGTGTTCCTGGAAGACTCGCAAATTTGGAATTAGACATATAATTTTGATGGGGATGATATTAATATTTTCATTAATTCAAAATATTATTCTAGATGATATTATTGCTCGGTAGGCATAGATAATGGTGAGTCAAACATGTGATAGTTTCCCTCATGAACTTTACAGTTGAGTGACTAGTCACTGTTTTTCTTAGCCACGTTGCCTATATTCCCTGAGCTCCATTTGGCTATAAACTGTAAAACATAGACACTAACATTGTGAAATGAACAAAGATATCTTCTTTACAAAGTTCTGGTGCAATTAATTAAAATAGCAAAAAAGTACCTGGTTATAGTCATCTAAATGCTGCTGTTTGTCCCGTACCTGGTTAGATTCGTCTAAACGCTGTTTGCCCTGTTTAATTAAAAATCATGTTGGGCAGCAGAGGGCAGTCGAATCCCTGATGACTTTGTGCACAAGGTAAAAGCCCCACTTGGGATTTTTATGAAGATGCAAGTCACAGAGTCGCCCTCAGACCTCCTCGAACTGGAAATCCCAGCCAGCTTTTCTCAGGTGCTGTGTCCTCGTCCATCTCCTGGCAGAGGTTTTGCTTATTACCGCCAGCTTAAAGACTTTTACTGCCTCCAGTTTAAATACTTTATGCTCTTGGATTTCCTGTTTTTATGTTCTCAATCTCTATTCTCTCTCTCTCTCTCTCTCTCTCTCTCTCTCTCTCTCTCTCTCTCTCTCTCTCTCTCTCTCTCCCCCCCCCACCTCCAGGTATTATTTCTACTCTTTAACTCTTTTCTTTTCCTCCTCCTCCTTCTCTCCATGCTATTTGTAAACTGAAGACTGCCTCTATCAATGTTGGGTCCATCAAGCTATGACCTTTGTTTTGTGAAAAAGCTACAGTGTCCCACAATCAGGCAGCCCTTCTAGTAGAGACTCTATCTCAAAGTACCCTTCTCCTCCTACTTCTCTGTGTGTTTTAGGAGGGATCTTCCCATTGGTGCTTAGGAAACTTGGGAGTCATTCCCAGCAGCACTTGAGTTGGTGGGATGGGTCTGCTGGCTGTGGTTCTGGGGCTCCACAGGCCTGGGGTCTCGAGTCATGCAATGCTCAGGGTGGGACTCAGTGCCTTGTTCATGCAAAGCATAGATGCTACCCCTTTGTGTGGTCTCTGACTCTTGCTTTTCTATTTCTTAACTCACTGAGTCACCCGAAATAGAAAACTGGGAATCTTGGGCTAGACTGATATAGTACAGCGGGTAGCACTTACCTGGGTTCAATCCCCGGCATCCCATATGGTCCCTCAAGCACTGCCAGAAGTAATTCCTGAGTACAGAGCCAGGAGCAATTCCTGTACACTGCCAATTGTAGCCCCAAAAGTAATAATAAATAAAACTGGGAATCTTTTTATATCTTTCCTGTTACCCAGTTCTCATATCCAAATAATATAAAATGTTGTTTGTAGACATGGCAAAATCTCCTGACTGCCCACTCCTTTCACCCTGTCCGACCTCAGTCTCTCATACTTAATCAGGCTATTCAGTGACCTCAAAATTAACTACGGTGTCTCCCTCGTTTCATCCCATGCGTTGCTCCTAGACTCATCTCTAAACGCATAGTTCTATTCACCTTCGTCACAAAATTCTGATCATTTTGAAAACCAAGAATGATTCCCCAGATCACACAAAGCAATGTCCAGTTTGCGTCGAGTCTGGTATTCCATCAACTCTGCAATGTGATGCCAGCTGCCTTTCCTGTCTTGTCTCTTGGGACCCTCTAGCCTTCTCTCCACTGTCCACTCGCTAAGTCTAGTGGAGAGTCATTTCAGGAGGACACGTTTGTGAATGACAAAGGCTCTGAACCGCAAACAAGGATGCTATTAGTCCAGAAAATGCTCAAGGAGTTGACACAATATTGGCGAGATGTGAAGTGAGGGAACCGTGTGTGAGGTGGAGCTCATTTTCTCGTCAGGAGAGAGAAGTCAAATCAGCCATCATGTGGCTTTGAGTGAGAGGCTTTGGGCAAACTTGTTCTTTATCTTAAGAGCCAGGAAAGTTGGACCAAATTGATAGAACAGCTAGTACGGGGTTTGCCTTGTACCTGTCTTACAGGTTGGCTCTTGCCAACCTGGGTTCAATCCCTGGCACCACATATGGTCCCCCAAGCACTGCCAGGAGGATTCCAGAAAGTTTTCAAAATGATCAGAGTTGTGTGATGAAGAGCCAGGATTAAACCCAGAAGTGTGGCTGGAGTGGGGGTGTATGAATGTGGGGACTGGGGCGTTGGGGAGAAGAGGCAGGAAACTGTGTTGGATGCTTTTAATTGTTATGTGTAAGATTAGGTTTGCATTTTGGAAGCATGATTCTGGAGAAAGTAAACTGCTTGAAGGAAGACTTTGCCTTCTGCTTTTGGTAGCCCTTAGTCTTCTAAGACAAGCGCCCCTGAAGGAGATGTCAATGAGGATCTGAAGAAAAGGAAGGAAAAAGACATAATGGAAGCTGGAAGATGTAAAGAAGGGGATATTCAAGAGGTCATTTAAATAAATTAAAGAATGATGTGCAGACGTGAAAGGAGAAGTGAAGGTCATTTGATCTTCAAGGTAAAATGTGTGAAATAAAGAGATATCTTTACACAATATTCTAAGTGTGAGTTGCCACTTCACAGCTGTTACCACAAATTGGCACAACCCTCCTGGAACCTAGCACTGGACTGGCTTTCAGAGGCTGTTTATCAGATCAAACCACAAATTGCTTCACTGTCAATCATGGTACACCATGTGTTCTAACTCTTAGAATAGGCTTCCCCCACATGACTATAAGTGTACAGGGTGATAGTTGTGTAACTCTTTATGTTGTTTTCTGTCTTTGGATTATAAGCTTTGAAACATAGACCTCTGAAATAGCCATTAATAGAAAAGCCAATTTACAGAGCCAGACTTCTGCCCAGGAGGAGGGCTGGGGAGGGTTTGTCTCCTTTAATGCTAAAGTGGAGGGGTGGTGGGAGGTCAGGAAAGCATCAATGAGTTGAAAAGGCAACCAGAACCAGTGCAGAGATAGAACATCTTTGCCTTACCTTTTTCTTCCTTAATTAGGAAAATATTTTTTGAATTAAAACTATATAACGAAGTGGCAAAATATCTTCTGCTCTGGAGTCAGAATGCTTTGGCTTAAAATCAGGCTGCATTTTTTTAATAAGCAGAGGGATCTTGGGTGATGTAACCTTGGTATTCTCATCTCTAAATGATAATACCATCTGTACTACATTATTATATGCAGATTAAATGTGGAAGTTCTCAGGGAAGGCCTGAATCACAGGGACCGTTCAATAGTTCTTAATCAATTTTATGACTTTTATAAGTAAAAGGGTGCCTGCCTCTGTGATTTCTCCAATTTTAAGATTCTTTCCTCCAAAAGAGATACACATTTTGGAGTTTGAGGCATATTTTCACTTACTCAGATTTATTTTGATGGTCTACAGCAATGTAATTATCACCATGAAAATATTTTTGTTGGGAAGAAACACTGCTTCCAACATCCATTGCAAAGAACATAATGTAAGACTTCTCACATTTTGAAAGTTGAAAGTGAGATGTCTGTGGATAAACCCCCTAGACAGTAAAGGATTTGAATAAACACAATTATGTAGCAAAAACCTAAATAACAGTTGAGGGGAATATTGAAACAGAGTCTGAAGGTTGTGCAAATGAACGATGTAACCTGGCGGAATAGGAATCTACTTAGAAAATGTAAGGAATTAAAATAGTTCCATGACATCTCGGAAGATTCATTGCCTCAATGTTTACTATCAAAAGCAGCTGTGACATTAGACATCTGTGCTACTGTTACAATGCATAGAAATGCTAAAAAATATTTATTTGAGATGGTCAGGGTTTTCAGTGATTTAATAACCCGAGAGGGGCAGTGTTTTCCTTTTCCCTCATTGTTTCTATTTAACAGAAAATCTTGTATATAATGTGTGTATATGTGTGTGTGAGAGAGAGAGAAAGAGAGAAAGAGAAAAAGGAGAGAGAAGGAGATAGAGAGAGGTCATAGGGCCAAGGAGAAGAGAAAGGAACATGCAAATGAGTAAGAGACAAGAAAACAGAGTTGAGGGTCAAGAAGTATAAAGATTAAGTAGAATCCGTGCATAAGTCTCTACCGAGAATTTTAGGTCAATCTTTCCTTATTGAAAGCTTCACCTAAGAAGGCATCAAGATGACCTCTGGCCAGAGAATGAATCATCCTTACATGACGTCATCATGACCCACTTGTGAGGCCCTAGGGAAACAGAATGGAACCTCCATTCCAGATTTAGAGGCAGCTCCGGAACATTTCCCATTTACGCACATAAGGATTTTTTGTCTTCTTATTTTTAGATGGGGCCACACCCGGCAATACTCAGGGGCTTTTCCTGGCTCTGTGTTCAGGAGTGTCCCCTAAACAGTGCCTGAGGGGCCATATGTAGTTCCAGGAATTCATTCTGGGGTCAACAGGATGCAAAGCAAACGCCTTACCCCCTGTACAAACTCTCCCCTCACCCTCTCTATCTTTCCCCCCTCCATCTCTGGCTCTGCATAAGGATCTTGATAAGGAAAGATAGGCTATAACTTTCCTCCTTAAATAAGTTTATTGTAGTTACTCATACCCTTGACTTGGGAGTTTGTAATCAGCTCCTTGAAAACTGACTACAGAAATATATATATCAAAATCCAACAGAGCATTTGGAAGCCTGTCTCATGTGCCGGGGGAGAAGGCAGTTGGGATGGAGAAGGGACCACTAAGTCAATGATAGTTGGAGGGTTCGCTTGGGATGGGAGAGGAGTGCTGAAAGTAGACTAAGAACCAAACATGATGGCCTCTCAGTATCTGTACTGCAAACCATAATGCCCCAAAGTAGAGAGAGAGTAAGAAGGAAGGTACTTGCCACAGAAGCAGGGGGTGGGATAGGGTGGGGGTGACGGGAGGGTTGCTGGGAACATTGGTGGTAGAAAATCCTCAGTGGTGGAGGGATGGGTGTTTGGTCATTGTATGGCTGAAACTCAATCTCAATTGTGAAAGCTTTGTAACTGTATCTCACGGTGATTCAATTAAAAAAGTTGAAAAAATCCAACAGAGCATTGATAATATGAAGAATGTAGATGGTACAATAGGGGAGGGTCATGGAAATGTTGAAATTGTAAATATATTATTGCATGACTCCTTTAAGAATATGCTTTTGGTATGTGTCCTTGCTTTGGTACTGTCCTAAAGGAAATGGTTCTTGATTGGATGGACTCATTCACTAAGAGTTCAGGGAGGAGGGATGATCCTTTCACCCCACCTTCTTAAGAATACTCAAGGACTGCTGTTTAATTTTATAAGTAGATATAATTTTCTGTCAGATAAATGCTTATTTTAAAATATGTCAGTGAACTCTTTCCATCTTCCTTACAAAATTAAGTCCAGGTGGAATAGATTTCATTAAGCAAATGTGTTTGTGAAGTATAGGATATCAGTGTTGTATATCTTTACAAATAATCAATATCAAAGAATTTTATTCTTGTGCCATTATTTTTATTGTTGCACAGCGGTAGGTCGTTTGCCTTGCACACAGCCAACATGGCCGACCCGAGTTCGATTCCTCCGCCCCTCTTGGAGAGCCCGGCAAGCTACCGAGAGTATCTCGCCCGCACGGCAGAGCCTGGCAAGCTCCCCGTGACGTATTCGATGTGCCAGACACAGTAACAACAAAGTCTCCAATGGAGACGTTACTGGGCCGCTCGAGCAAATCGATGATCAACGGGAGGGCCTTTACCTTACCTTACTTTTGATGTTACCTGAAAAGCAGTGTCCAGAGGGCTCAGGGACTACTGCATGCCAGGTATATATGCTGGAGGGTTCTGGGCTCAAACCCAGCACTATGGTACTGCTTGAGCCCAGTGCTGCCACGGGCCACTAGGGTACACCTAGCAGTGTGTACACTTTGAGGTTGTGTTTAGGAAAGTCCAGGTCTCAGCTTAATTGTCACATCTACAGGGAAGACTTTGTGGACCAACTCCCAACTCAAGTCACTCTCTACCCATTGCTCTGGTTGAATACTTCCAAAGTGATTATACTTTGTGTTTAAAATGTTTGAAGTAGAGATTTATAACATGTGTCCTTCCCATTCAAACGTTTCCCAATGTCAAGCATCAGATCATAGGAGAGGACCTCATCTGAGGAGTCACCAAGATCTTGATGATATGGAGGGGGACTTAGGGAACCAGAGAGGTATGGACAGAATGTGATTTTTTTCTTTCTCTTTTTTTGGGCCTTTCTTTCTTTCTTTCTTTCTTTCTTTCTTTCTTTCTTTCTTTCTTTCTTTCTTTCTTTCTTTTCACTTTGTGGGTCACACCCAGTGATGCTCAGGTGTTATTCCTGGCTGTGCACTTAGGAATTACTCCTGGCAGTGCTTGGGAGCCCATATGGGATGTCGGGGATTGAACCCTGGTTGACTGCGTGGAAGGCAAATGCCCTACCTGCTGTACTATTGCCCTGAGAATGTGACTTGAATGAAGAAAACTCCTATGTGAAGGATTATTAAAAAATATTGATCTTAAACTACTAAAATAAAAACAACGATAGTCTTCATAGACTAGAAAAAATTTCCAACGGCAAGAATTTGGCAGCATTTCTTTGGCTCTGAACAAGGTTAAGGCCATTTCAGCCTGGGGCATACAGGATTATCTGCAACACTAATAAAAATATTAGCACAAGGATTATTAGAAATGTACTATAATGATTATTGTAATGATTATACATTAACATCTAGTTTCATGTTAAAAATATTTAATGTTAACATTGTTACTATGTCCTTAATCCTTGTTAATAATACAAGGTATTTTACTGCATCTCCATGCAGCATGGAAAAAAATGCCCTTGGTAACATCTCTTTGATTTGCTATCACAGACATCTAGGAGGCAGCCACATTGGCAAAAGAATGGTTATCCAGGTAGTTCCCATGGTAGGTGTGGGCTTTCTGGTGCCAACAAAGGGATGCTCGTCCTTGTCACCAGCGAGCTGGCATTCTAGTTTGCACTATGTTTCCCATGGGCTCTGTCGTGAGGTCAGCCCCGTTGATACTGGGGTACTTTCAGGTCAGTGTTCGCTGTGCTGTGCCTGGGACAGCAGACCCCTCTCCACACTGGGCGCCCCTCGAATCTCATTCCGGCCCCAGCAGCTGCTTTTCTTGATTCAGAAACTGGATGAGGTGAAAAGAAGGAGGAGGAAACTGTGTTTTTGATAAGCTCTTCTGATGCTTCTTATGCAGGAGATTTGGGAGCCACTGCTATCGATCTTTTTTTTTTTTTCACTTTAATTGACATTAAAGTGAAAATAACTCTCTATTATTTTTTATTCTCTGTCCCAAAATAATGATTCTGATTGGAGTTTAATCAATTAAGGTAGTTTAATTCAGTTTTCAGTATGGAAGGTTTATTCATTCCAAGGGTAATTGCATTTTGAAATAAGAGCTCATTAGTGCAAATAAATCTCTGTAGCATTAGGGACTCTTCAACATTTTGATCCAGGAAGAAGGTCAAGTTCAATTCTAATGCCTGCTCCCTCATCCTTTTGCTTTTTTCCCTCACAATACTTGTCTCTTTCTACTTCTTTGAAAAGTAAATATCTAAATTTACTAGCTGGGCCTTGGCATGCTGTAATTTAAGAGTCTTGTTATTTTCACTTTAAAATAATTTTGAAAAAACTCAAATTTTACATTAAAATTCTGTCTGTCACTGTCACTGTCCTCCCATTGTTCATCGTTTTGCTCGAGCGGGCCCAATAGCGTCTCCATCGTGAGACTTGTTGTTACTGTGTTTGGCATATCGAATACGTCACGGGTAGCTTGCCAAGCTTTGCCGTGCAGGTGAGATACTCGGTAGCTTGCCGGGCTCTCTGAGAGGGGCGGAGGAATCAAACCTGGCTCAGCCATGCTGGCTGTGTGCAAGGCAAATACCCTACTGCTGTGCTATAAAATTCTATGTATTTTAAATTAAGTGTTAATGTTTTAATTTAAATTTAAATATTTTGATTGAATAAAATTTAATTTACAGTTTATTTAAAAATAGTGTCCTCAGGCTGAAAGTAGACTATAAACAGAATACGATGGCCACTCAATACCTCTATTGCAAACCATAACACCCTAAAGGAAAGATAGAGCAAAACGGAATGCCCTGCTACAGATGAGGGGCGGGGTGGGAGGGGATGGGGTGGGGGGGTGGGAGGGCTACTGGGTTCATTGGTGGTGGAGAATGGGCACTGGTGGAGGGATGGGTACTCAATCACTGTATAACTGAAACCCAAGCACGAAAGTTTGTAAGTCTACAACTGTACCTTATGGTGTTTTGCTGAGAAAAAAAAATAGTGTCCTCAAGGAGAGACAGGATTTTTTAAAATTTAATTTTATTATTATAAGGTAATTCACTATTATTTGATTACATTTAATATTCGAACACCAATCCCACCACCATTACACCTTCCTACCACCATATTTCAGATGTTTCCATCCGGAACCCCAACCCTGTCCCAAAGTAGAACCAAAATAATTTATTTTGTATTGTTTGTTATTAATAAACTGCTAAAAGTGCTCCTTAAACTTTCCTTAGAGGAGATTGTTTGAAGATTTTTGTATTTTACCCAGGGGCCATTTAGCCCTTCTATAAGAGATTACTAATATGTTAAGGGTTGAGCCTTGTGTGCATATATATATATTTATATATATAATATATATCACAGTCACAGTCCTACTGTTGTTCATCGATTTGCTCAAGCGGGCCCAGTAACGTCTCCATCATGAGACCTGTTGTTACTGTGTTTGGCATATAGAATACATCACGGGTAGCTTGCCAGGCTCTGCCGTGCGGGCGAGATACTCTCGGTAGCTTGCTGGGCTCTCAGAGAGGATAGAACTCGAGTTGGCCATGTTGACCGCTTGTAAGGCAAATGCCCTACCGCTGTGCTATCGCTCCAGTATATATATATCACTTAATCACTTAATCACTTAATCCCCGTTATTCATCGATTTACTCGAGCAGGTGCTAGTAACGTCTCCATTCATCCCAGTTGCGTGCTAGCGTAGCCCAATGGTATCTGTTCATTCTAGGAACATGCAGAGCCTCAAACCGATCATTCAGGGTCTTGACGAACGAAGAAGTCTGACCATCTTGTACATCTTGTAGGTGGGCGTCCACGTGATCTTTTGATGTCCCGTGGAATCCAATCAGTAATGGCTCTAGTCCAATGGTTGTCTGTAAACCTCATTACGTGTCCAGCCCATCTGATTTTTGATGTCTTGGCAAATGAGACAGTGTCCCTGATTCTTGAGCGTTGACGAAGATCAGAACTCCGGATACTATCTCTCATTTGAGTGAATCGTGATATTCCAAGCATAGCTCTTTCGATTCCTCTTTGAGAGACCCGAATAGCATTCTCATCCTGTTTTCGTAGGGTCCAGGTCTCTGAGGCATATGTTAATGCAGGAAGAACAGTGGAATCAAAGAGATGTGCTCATAGCTAGAGGTTCTTTGTCCTTTTAGTTATTTCTTCAACGTTCTTGAAGGCATTCCAAGCCGTTCTCTTCCTCCTGCGCAACTCAGGTGCCAGGTCATTCATCATGTTGATTTCTCGACCTAGGTATATATAACTGTTGCATTCGGAGATGGTGGTTCCGTTGAGAGCGAATGGAGCGTCAGGAACAAGGCTGTTTCTCATAAACATTGTCTTTGTAAGATTCAGCTATAGTCCGACCTTTCCACATTCACGGTCAAAGTCGTTCAGCATTTGTGCCACTTGGTTGATGTTTGGTGTTATTAGAACGATGTCATCAGCAAAGCGGAGGTGGTGTAGTTGTCGACCATCTATCTTCACTCCCATTCCTTCCCATTCCAGTCGTCGCATGATGTTCTCGAGGGTGGCACTGAAGAGTTTTGGTGAAATGGTATCACCCTGCCGAACCCCTCTCTTGATATGGATGATTACTTCTTTGTAGAATGGTGAGATCTTGGTAGTGAATCCGCAATAGAGCTCACGAAGGATCCTCATGTATTGAGTTTGTATGCCCTGATTGGCTAGGGCTTCCATGACCGCTTCTGTCTCAACAGAATCAAAGGCCTTCTTTAAATCAATGAACGTTAGAGAGAGTGGCATCTTGAACTCCCGAGAAACCTCAATGAGCTTAGTAATCGTGTGGATATGGTCGATGGTACTGAATCCTTTTCGGAATCCGGCTTGTTCAGATGGTTGTCCTTCATCTAGTGTTCTGCTAATCCTATTCAGGATGACTCGAGTGAACAGTTTGTAGATGACAGACAATAGGCAGATTGGGCGATAGTTGCCAATGTCGTGGATGTCTCCCTTCTTGTATAGTAATACAGTCCTGCTGGTTTTCCATTGGGATGGAACCTTGCATTCAGACAGGTAGCGTGTGAAGAGCCGAGCCAATGTATTGATGAGTACTTATGGTAAGTTCTTCAGGTGTTCAGGTCTGATCTTGTCTGGGCCAGGTGCTCTTTGTTTCTTTACCGACGAGATGGCATGTTGGATTTTGGAAGGGAGAACATTGGGAACGACATATCCATCATGTGGTGTGTGGTATGTGGGCAAGTAGACGTGGCTATTAAAGAGATCTGAGTAGAAGTCATGAGTAATCTTCTCCATTGCCCTTCTGGAAGATGTGATAGATCCATCATGATGTCGGAGGGCAGTCATCTTGGTTATGTAGTTGGTGAAGGACAGGCGGGCATTACAAATGCTTTTCCCAGCTTCTGCCGCATCTACCAGTACTGCTGCTCTCCTGTTTTTGAGGTCATTCTTGATGGCTTCTCTGCACTGTTTTGCCAGTTCGGATGTTCGCTTGTGGTTGCCTGAGGCATGTGCCAAGCCACGTTGGCGAATAAGTTCAAGAGTGTTTGAAGAAAGGTGGCTTTTTGTGGTTATCTCTCTCTTGGCATTCCTTGCACAATCATGGAGGTGCTGAATCATTCGATCATATTCCTCATCAATGTTGTCAATGACGGCATCTTCCCATGTTGCTGCAACAGAGTCAAAGAGCTCCTAGTTGGTGGTCGTTCTGGGAGTCCTCTTCTTAAACCTTGCATTCTTTTCTCCTCGTTCTGTGAGGTAGAATTTTGCATGAAGAAGACGGTGGTCTGATCCCGTTTGGAATTTTGGGACAACAGCAACATCGGTTAGGCAAAACCGCCGATTGAATATGATGTGGTCTATTTCATTGTGGAACCGTCCATCGGGAGACTCCCATGTCCAACGTTTAGATTCAGCCTTTTGGAACTGTGAGTTACCATGGAAGGTTTTGGTTGACATGATGAACTCAGACAGCCTGTCACCCTGTTCGTTCCATTCTAGGCCATGGGTCCTGATGTGGAGTTCATCGACTGATCTTCTTGGTCCTATCTTGGCATTAAAATCACCGACAATGATCTTGTAGAAGGTGTGATCTTCTTTATAGAACTTCTCCAGCTCCATGTAGAACTTCTCAGTTTCTCTTTCACCATAACTGGATGTTGGTGCATGGTACTGAATCCTTTTCGGAATCCGGCTTGTTCAGATGGTTGTCCTTCATCTAGTGTTCTGCTAATCCTATTCAGGATGACTCCAGTGAACAAAGATAACAAAGATAGAAACAAAGACAACAAAGATAGAAACTGCCGGTAGTGAGCCACATCTATTCAAGTGTAATCGTCCGATTCGGGTTGTTAGGCATTCGAATGAATCAATGCTCGTGGTTAAGTTTGTGTTGACAAGGATACCGACACCACCGACGCCTCTTTTATCACATGTTCTAAGGAACAGTTCTTCTCCAGTGTCGAAAACGGCATGTTGTGATTGATGTCTTCTCTTTTCGGTCAGACCAATGATGTCATACTTGATCTTTCGCGCTTGTACCATAAGGTCTTCAATGGATGTAGCAGATGCCAGTGTATGAGCATTAAAAGTACAGACAATCATTTTTGTTTTTCTTCATTTTGGCAGCCTATTTCTGCCTTGGTATTTTATCAGCCTTTCCTTCCATATCCTTCTCGACTCTGCCATATTCAGGGTTAGGGGAATGAGATCCATTTATTACTGGATTTGGCATATCAATTTGGTCTATTTGGCATAGACCACGGATAGCTTGCCAGGCTCTGCCATGCGGGTGGGATATTTAAAGGTACCCTGAAAAATTAGAGAAAAGTAAATAAATAAGTTAGTACTTGGATAATATATATATGTATATATATATATATATATATATATATATATATATATATGGTAAAGGTAAAGGCCCTCCCGTTGTTCGTCGATTTGCTTGAGCTGGCCCAGTAACGTCTCCATTGGAGACTTTGTTGTTACTGTGTTTGGCATATCGAATACGTCACGGGAGCTTGCCAGGCTCTGCTGTGCGGGCAAGATACTCTCGGTAGCTTGCCGGGCTCTCCGAGATACCGCTGTGCTATATATATATATATATATATATATATATATATATATATATATATATACTGTCCTGTAGCACTGTCCTCCCGTTGTTCATCGATTTGGTCAATCGGGCCCAGTAGCGTCTCCATTGTGAGACTTGTTACTGTGTTTGGCATATCGAATACGTCACGGGGAGCTTGCCAGGCTTTGTCGTGCAGGCAAGATACTCTCTGTAGCTTGCCAGGCTCTCCGAGAGGGGCGGAGGAATCGAACCTGGGCCGACCAGGTTGGTCACGTGCAAGGCAAATGCCCTACCCACTGTGCTATCACATATCTGTAAAAACATACTTCCCTCTTAAGATTGGTTGCCTTCTACTTTAAACCTCATCAAATGTGATGTGCTACTCTTGGAGTATGAGTGTTGTGAGGTATGAGATATCCAGGGGTAGGTTTACTTGTGGGTGGTTTATGAGATATCCAGGGATAGGTATCTTGAGCATGTGAAGAGTGGTCGTGAGCCTGGCAGTGGTTGAGTTCTGTAAGTTTCTGGCTGTGGGGGGAGGGGGGTCCCTTGGGGTGGGGAGGGGCCTCACCCACCCCCCTCCAGAGTGCCCCGAACAAAACAGCCTCGCGTGGGGTCCAGCAGCATGGCTATGGTGTGTTGTTTTATTCTCTCTTCCGAGAGAGAAGGATGATGAGTCTCCAGATCATGTCTGGTGATGAGATTACCTGGTGCCAGCCAGAGGTGACTTGTGGCCGTGACTGCCGAGTTGCCGGAAACAGGGGGATATGGGGGGGAGGTCATCCATTCCCGATGATGGAACTATTCTTAGAAAAGTTTTTGTACCACCCTGAGGTTCTCTGAACCGGGATGACATTTCCTCTACCTGCTGCTGATCTGTGCCTGACTGAAGCCCTAGCTGCAATGTTTCTAGATCACGTGTGTTTTGATCTCAGCCTGGAAACCTCGTGCCAGGTGAATAGTACAAAATCTGATTTTGATGTACATATACCGCTAGATATGTGTGCATACACACTCACCTAGAATTTCCACTTTCCTTAATTGTTCTTGTTTGAAACTAAGTAGATAGATAGTAGGCTCAAGGTTTTCTTGGGCCATCCTGTGAATTTTTACTTGCTATTTTATTTGATATTTTTTTGTCACTGTTGAACTGCAGTTTATTAAGTGCTTATTATGTTCACACTTTTTTTTAAGGTGCAGATATTTTAAATTAGTGCTTAGGGGACCAGAGGGGACTCTTCTGGCAATTTTCAGCAAACCAAGTCAGCAATCAGAAGCAAAAGCCTAAGGGTGCAGTGCTGCTCAAGCCCAGAGCTACCCTGGGGTGGCTGGGCCTCAAGCTGTATAGTCAGTGGTGTTCAGGGGTCAGGAATAGAACTTGTGTCTGCTCCTGGCAAGGCACGTGCCTTAAGCTATGTACTATCTCTCCAGTTCCTGTCTACAAACATGACTCTATAAGACCATTTCTACTCGCTAAATAGGGTCAATATTGGTGACTCTCTTCTTTACCTTTCCTTATCAATATTTCAAGGGCATATTACTTTAGGCCATTATAAACAAACTAACCAAAAAAAAAAAAGGATTTGCTGAGAATGGCCAAACTCTTTTTTTTTTTCTTTAATTTGAGACCACACCTGACAATGCCCTGGGGTTCCTCCTGGTTCTGCACTCAAGTAGTGTTTGGGGATCCTATGGGATGCCCATAGGATCACTCCTGGTAGTGTTTAGGGATCCTATGGGATGCCCATAGGATCACTCCTGGTAGTGTTTGGGGATCCTATGGGATGCCGGGGATCAAACCTTGGTTGGCTGCATGCCAAGTAAACACCTTACCCTCTGCACTGTCTCCCCAGCCTCAGTTTTAAAATGAATATACAGCCTTGTACTTATTTAGAGGTAGTATAAGTGTTACTTGAACATGAAATCTTTCATCTCTCACCAAGATATAGGGGAAACTGGCCGCATCACTGGCACTGGGTCACACTGTGTGAGCTCTTATCATCCTTTCATTTTTTGGTCCTGTTCTGTCGCTGGCTCTATTTCCATGATTCATTCTGCTCCACCTAGATCTACTTCAAACTGAGAATGTTAGCTTCCCAGTGCTGTATGTGAGATAAAGATTTCTTGTTTGTCTTTTCTGCTGCAATTACTGCAGTGTTTAAATATAGGCACTGAAGTCTCTTAAGTGGCTCATCACTTTCCAGACTTACTATTCCTCTCCCAGCCTTTGCCTTTGTATGTGGAATTCCCCCTTAGCCTCTGAAAGACTGTTATATGCTGGACTCACTTCCAATGCAGTCTCCTCTGTAGTGGTCACCCTCAGTCACCAGAAAATCTACCCTCCCGTTATGTTTCTCCATAGTACTCTTGGCATAATAGTGAAAATACAGTTATTTGCATATGTTTTTCCTATTTTTTTGGTGGGGTGCACATCCAACAGTGCTCAGAGCTTACTCCTGGCTCTGTACTCAGGAATCTATCAGAGCTTGGGGAACCATATATGATGCCAGGGATTAAGCTGGCATTGCATGCATGCAGGGTCAACACTTAAATCTCTGTATTATCTTTCTGTTTTTGTTTATTTTTTAATTTAGTTTTTTTGGGGGGTCTACACTCAGCTGTGCTCAGGGCTTACTTCCAGCTCTGCACTCAGGAATTACTCCTGGTGGTGCTCGAAGGACCATTTGGTATGGTGGCGATGGAACCTGGGTTGACCACGTGCAAAGCAAATGCCCTACCCACTGAATTCTCACTCGTGCCCCTATATTATCTTTCTACTGCCTTATTTTTTCTACTAAATATGAGCCTACTTGAGGGAAAAATGAATTTATCTTTTCTGTATCTTTAGCAAGCTTTATTTTCTATCATATAATAGGTGACAAAAATGATTGGGGAAATAAAAATTCAGGGCTTTTAAGTTTCTCAAATGTCTCTTCATTATTGTTTGCTGATGTACACATATGTACAACATAGGCAGTATGAAGATGTATCTATTCTAACATGTCAGTGCTAACTACACCTTTTTTTTCAGGGCATCTATTTTGCTTAATTTTGTGCACATGTTGTTATGGAAGTGTAATATACACACAGAGAAGACATGGGTCTCCAGTATACAGACAGCAATTTCTATGTTTACATATGCACATAACCATATAATCACTTCCCAGGTCAACTAGAGTTCCCAGTACCCAGATCCTTCCACCCATAAATCCTTCTAAATCTTAGTCATGGACTTATTTTTCTCCTTTTGCAGGATTTATACAAATGGCATCATTCTATGTGTATTTTCCTGGTGTCCTTAAACCAACAGTTTGTTTATTTATTTATTTTGCTTTTTGGGTCACACCCAGTGATGCACAGGAATTATTCCTGGCTTTGCACTCAGGAAGTACTCCTGGCAGTGCTCTGGAGACCATATGGGATGCTGGGAATCAAATCCAGGTTGGCTGCATGCAAGGCAAACGCCCTACCTACTGTACTATTGCTCCAGTCCCTAAACCAACATTATTATGTTGGTAAGATTTCATCCATGTGTTGTTGATAGCATTAATTCATTTTCATTTCTGTAGTATATATTTACACTGTGGAACATACCACAACTTGTCCATTCCGCTTTTGATGAGCATTTGGAGTACTTCCAGTTTGGGGATTGTATGGATTCTTATGTGTGTCCTTTGATACACATACGCATATTTATGTTGAGTGGGATTGATTTGTCATAGACTATGTCTACATTCAACGTAAGCTGAGACTGTAAACCAGTTTGTCAAAATGGTTTTAACAAGTAAGACTGAAACCAGCTGTGTCAAAGGTTCTCTTCTTTTTCTCATTCTTTCTTGCCATTGACATAAATTTTTTAATTGCTAATTACTTATTCAAAATGAATGTCTCCTACAAAACTTTTCTGAGACTGGTGAAGAGAGTTAAGTAGAACTTATCCACTTTGGTGCATATTCCAGCTTGGTCCTTTGTTCAGTCTCCTTCTCCTGACTTATGAGTTAACTCATCAGGACTTACATGACCCTTGCCAAATGCAGAAGCAGCTGGAAATCACAACATAGCCTATTAGGAGACTCTAGTTATATACACCATTCCTGGAAGCCCTGGACACGAGCTGTACTTCCAGCCTATAAATAACTGATGATGTGAAAATGTTTAATGTTCTAAGACCAAGCCTTTGCACGTAGCTTGCTAGCTTCCCAGCACATGGGACAGAGCTGAAAAACTCTCAAAACAGCAGAACGATGACCTGTCACTCACACCCGAGAGTTCAGTGCACACACAGAGACTCACAAAAACACAGGACTAGATGTGGGAAAAAGTCTTGATTTTTCTTGAGCTATAAATTCAGCAACTCGAGGGAATGGTGGGAAAGTCACGATTTCGCGATTCTGCACTATTTCACAGGACACCGTTTCTTGTCCAGGATGATTTCATTCTGGAGATGAGCTTTTATCTTGATCAGATAAAGGGAAAGATAGTGCCTTGGCTACATATTTTATTTTTATTCTATGTGTCCTGCCTGGCAAGCTCGCTGTGATGTATTCGATATGCCAAACACAGTAACAACAAGTCTTACAATGGAGACATTATTGGACCCACTCGAGCAAATCGATGAACAATGGGAGGACAATGCTACAGTGCTATGTGTCCGGGAGATACACCTGGTAGTGGGACCAGGGTTTTCCCCAGCAGAGCTCAAGCTGGCATGGCCAGTGATGCTCAGACTGGTGGTGCTTAAGGGCCACTGGGACCATGTCCAGTAGGACTTTCAGTTCTTCTTGGAGGCCAGGCTGTACGGGACATCAGGCTCAAAACTGTGCAATTCCAGACGTGTACTATATCACTTGAGCTTCCTCCCTGGCTTGGCAACACATTTCTTGCCCATAAGAAAATAAATCAATATGTAAAGAACTATTCTTCCTGCATTAACATAAGCCTCAGAGACCTGGGCCCTACGAAAACAGGATGAAAATGCTTTCCGGGTCTCCCAAAGAGGGGTCAAAAGACTTATGCTTGGAGTATCACGTTTCACTCAAATGAGAGAAAGAATCCGGAGTTCCGACCTCTGTTGAGGTCAAGAATCAGGGGCGCTGTCTCGTTTGCCGAGGCGTCAAAAATCAGATGGGCTGGACACGTAATGAGATTTGGAGACGACCGCTGGACTAGAGCCATTACTGACTGGATTCCACTAGACATCAGAAGACCGCGTGGCTGCCCACCTAACAGATGGTCAGACTGCTTTGTCAAGACCCTGAATGATCGGTTTGAGGCTGTTTGTGTTCCTAGAACGAACAGACGGTACTGGCGCCCATTCGAGCAAATCAATGAGTAACGGGAAGTCAAGTGATCAAGTGATGTAAAGAACTCATACAACTTAACAGCAATAAAGCCCCCCCCACCCCAAAATAAAAATGGGCTGAAAATGTGAAAGTGTATTTCTTATGAGTCTCATTTCACAGGCAGGTACTTCTTTATGCTCAGGTGCCACACTTAGAGGTTCTTGGGGGACCATGAGTGGTGCTGAGATTCCAACCAGTGTGATGGCCACAGCCATATGCAAGTCAAGTGTCTTACCTCCGTGCCATCTCTCTGGCCCAAAGATACACTTCTTCAGAGGTTGATAGACATATAGGAAAATGCTCATTACAGAAATGCAAATTAAGGCCATAGTGAGATCCATACAGAACCAGCAATAACAAAGGTCGGAGAGAGTGTGGAGAAAAAGCATCTCATGTATGCTACTGGTGGGAGTATGACTTGGTGAAGTCATTCGGAAGAATGTTTTCTTAAGAGGTTAAAAACAACTACATAGCATGTAATTGAGCAGTCATACTTTGAGGTATATCAATAGCAAGAGAATATAGAAACAGTAACAAACACGTTATCTCTTCCACAATATGTATGACAGTATTATTTGTAACAGCTGAAAATATGAAGCAACTGAGGTGCCCATTACTGGGTGATTAAAGAGAAAAGTTACAGTCCTGAGTGAGCGTCGGCATGCAGAACTTGTTAGTCGCCTTCCCCCCCCCCCCTCTTCCTGAGGTGCAGGGGATGAGAGGGAACCTGAAGAGAGTGTGAGGGACCCTGGTACTCTGAGGGTGTGTCTAGTGCAGTGATACTCTTTGCCCGAAATTTTCATATTAGCAGCATTACAAACACTCAGTGCCTGAAAAATACACAAAATTGACATCTAAGGGCTGAACGGAAAAGAGGTTAAGGTGCACACCTTGCATGTGGTTGGCTCCAGTTTGATCCCTGACACACAGGGTCGCCAGAGAATCGCTAGGTATAGTCCTGGAGGTTGGCAGGCACCACCAGGTGTGGCCCCAAGACCCCTGGGGCTTCAAGACTGCTGGAGGTGGCCTGAGTAAGCCCTGGCACTACTGGCCCAGTCTGCCCAGAATTCCTGAAAGGATCTCTGCTTGGAGACTCTGCCCACACCTCCTCCCCTGCCAACTACTCACATAGAAGCTTAGTGTAATAATACTAAAAGATGGTTCATTTGTATAATAGAATAC
Source organism: Sorex fumeus (assembly GCF_029834395.1). Classification (NCBI taxonomy): domain Eukaryota; kingdom Metazoa; phylum Chordata; class Mammalia; order Eulipotyphla; family Soricidae; genus Sorex; species Sorex fumeus. Next base: position 7,480,517 of record NW_026606059.1, on the reverse strand, counting down.
TACTTAGCTATAGGAAAGTAAAAATTTACCATTCACAACGAATTGAAAGGGACTTGAGGGAATGATGGTAAAAGGTAAAGGCCCTCCCGTTGATCGTCGATTTGCTCGAGCGGGCCCAGTAACGTCTCCATTGGAGACTTTGTTGTTACTGTGTCTGGCATATCGAATACTCTCGGTAGCTTGCCGGGCTCTCCAAGAGGGGCGGAGGAATCGAACTCGGGTCGGCCACGTTGGCCGCTTGTAAGGCGAACGCCCTACCCGCTGTTCTATCGGATGCAGAATGAAATTTCAAATGGAAAAAACACAATTATTGTATGATCGCACCTATGTGCAATATATAGATCTAAAGTCAATGAACCAAGCAAAATAAGAAAAGACAAACCAGTGGACGTTGATGATGATAAGAGAATCAAAGTTACCTGAGGGGGTGCACATGGTAGGAGGGAGTTGAGGCTGAATGGTGTTAAAGAAAATAAAGAAAAACAAATCGGCACTCTACTTTGCTCACGATGATCTTTGTTTTGCATTACTTAGTATGAATCCACATTTTGGATCCATATTATACCTTTTATGTTACTATTGTTTCCATATTAGACATTTAAAAAAATTCTGCCTTTAGTTTATTTATTTGGGTTTTGGGGTCACACAGGGTGGTACTCAGGTGTTAATCTGTGCTCTGCATTCCAGAATCACTCCTGGTGGAGCACCTGTGGAGGTGGAGGGGGAGGGAAGGAGGGAGCGTATGGGATGCCGAGATTGAACCAGGGTCAGCCTCCTGCAAGATAAAGGTTCTACCTGCCGTAATACGGCCTCAGCCCATCCATGTTGTATCTTTTCACATAAGAAGACAGTGAAAATTTAGTAGTCAGTAAGTAAAACAGATCTAGAGTTTAGAGAGTTTAGGGGTACGTTCAATCTCTAGTATCATATGGTTCCCCAAACATTGCTGGTGCAGTTCTGGAGACCCAGAGCATCACCAGGTATGACCCTGGAGGCCTAGGTTGACTAGGTCGCTCCAGGCACTGTAGGGTCAGGAATGTGATACCCTTCAGCCATCCCATTGGCTGAGTATCACCTGGATCTTTGAGCACCACTTAAGAGGTCCTCCTCAAGACAAAGTGACATGAGCTAGAGTGATAGGACAGAGGGTAAGGTGCTCCCAGGAATGACCAGGGTTCAATTTCCAGCAACCCCTATGGTTCCCCGAGCCCTCCAGGAGTGCTCCCTGAGTATAGAGCCAGGAGTAAGGCCTGAGCACTGCTGGGTGTGGTCTCCAAAGAAAATAAAACAACAACAACAAAAAAACCCAAACAAACACAAAGGTCATTCTATATTGTTTTCTCTTTTATTTTACTTGGGGGTCTCCAAATCTCTTTGACCAGCCACTTCAACACACACTAAATTTCAGCAATATTTGCTTTTATATCTTAATGATGTAGGCCTCTGTGTTTCTTTTTAATCTGAAATTTCAGCCTGACTCATTTAAAAAAAATTAAATTTAAATTTAAATTTAAAATTAAATTAAATTTACCTGCTCATTTAAAAAAATTAAAGTGAAATTTAAAATGAATCAATTAATTAGTGGGTTTATTTAGGGGTATCCCAAGCAGTGCTTGAGCAACCTGGGACCCTCTACCCATGATTCTTGCCCTGTGAGGTCTTAACTCTGGTCCCTGCACTGCCAGGGATATGGTGCTGGGCCCTTTCCAGTGCATAATTCAGTGGCATTTAGTAGATTCACTTGTCATGCAACAATTGTTTCTCTCAAGTTCAAGGATATTTACATAACTGTGGGACTGGAGAAATAGTTCGACATGCAGTAACATGTGCTTTGAGTGCAAGAGGTCCAGGTTTGATCCCTGGCATCACATATGACCACTGAGTACCACTGACAGAAATGACCTCAGACAGCCAAGCCAGGAGTAATGCCTGAACTGTGTGTGGCTCCAAATCTAACAAATCTAAGAAAAAAGATAAATTTTTTTTTGTCATGACCCTAAAAGGCAATTCTGTCCCCATTAGGCAATCAATTCCCATCCCTACATCCTGGCTACCATCTCTTGGCTACCATTAATTTGCTTTCTGCCTTTATGGAGTTTCTCCTTTGGTATATTTCATATGAATGGAATCGAACAGTATGAGATTTATGTGTCTTTCTTCTTTCACTAAGCATAATGTTTATTTATTTATTTTTTTACTAGTGAAACACCATGAAGTACAGTTATAGACTTACAAATTTTAGTGCTTGGGTTTCAGAGTCACACAATGATCAAGTACCCATCCCTCCACCAGCGCCCATCCTCCACCACCATGGGTCCCAGCATCCCTCCTACCCTCCATTATCCCCATCCTGCCCTGCCTCTGTGGCAGGGCATTCCCCCTTGTTCTCTCTCTCTTCTTTTGGGTCCTGTGGTTTGCAAAAGAGGCATTGAATGGCAATCATGTTTGGTCTATAGTCTACTTTCAGCATGCTTCTCCCACCCTGGGAGGATCCTCACAACACCCTTTATTTGGTGCTCCCTTCTCTATCTGAGCTTCCTTTTCCCCTAGCACATGTGGCTGGCCTCCAAGTCATGGAGCAAAATGTTTTTTAGTTTCATCCTTGTTGAAGCGTGCATCATCATTTCTGAGGCCTAATAATCCATTTGCGTGTATGTACATCACATTTTGTTCATCTTCTTATCCCTTGGTCATTTGTGTTGTTTCCTCTCTTCTGCTACTGTGAATCATGTTGGTGTGATCACCTGGATCAGGTGTGCAGTGGAGTCTCTGGGTGCAGTTCTCTTGGGTATCTCCATAGAGTGGAACTGTTGCTTATCAGTTTATATGTGGGCTCCTTCCATTTCAAGCCCCATCTGAGCCCCAGTGATACCTGGAAATTTGCTTCAGAGGAAAAAAAAATCTGTAACTACTATAAAGACCTAGAAAGATATGTAAGACAACCTCTCCCTCATCTCTTTGTCCAAAGCTAGAAAGATTGACTTCCAGAGCCGTGGGAGGGGGCTGGTCCCACACTTTTCTGTTCTCCTTTGATTCTGTAGATGCATTCTCAGCCTCGCTGTAAAGAATCAGAGGGTTGGAGAAATTTGCTAGGGGTGGCCACTGAGTGCATATGTATTTTTGGGCACAAATGCTAGATTTAGGTACATCTATAAAGTTGTTTCAAAAGGGCAAGCAAGGAGTGTCCCCGGACCCTTATTTTTATATTCCCTTGTGGGAATTGTTTCAGCTGGGTGACTGATTATTTATATTGGTTACCGAGTACACATTAACTAGAAAAAATTTCAAGAAATAGAAAAGCAAAGAGCAAAATGCAGAAAGTGCTTGATACTAAATGAGCTTATGGCCAATTCTCTGTATTAAAATACGCTACCTTATTGGAAAGAGCTGGGTGGGTGTTGAAAGTTGTTTTCCCCCCATGTGAGTGTCTGTGGACTGAATTTGGAAAGGTCTCCCTGTGGCAATTTTAGGACATTAAGTCATTGTTGGCTTTGATTAGTACTAATTCTAAGAAACAAATGCTGTTTTAAACAACATATGTCCCAGAGCTCTCTTTTGGCAAACGGTCCTATTTTGGAAAGTCAAACATGTATCCAAATATACATGTTAGTGGAGGAAGAATCTGTGGTCAAGTTTGAGGCAGGAAATACTAAAGCAACGTGCAAATGGGACATATTGTGGATTAGAAAAATGTTTGTCTCTTCTTGTCTCACACCTTGACCAAATATTAAATCAAGAGCTGTTACTAGCGAGATTGACTTCTCTCTGTCTCTGTCTCTGTCTCTGTCTCTGTCTCTCACTCTCTCCTTTTGTGCATTATGGTTTGCAATACAGATACTGAGAGTTTATCATGTTTGTCCTTTGCCTACTTTCTCACGTGGATGAGAAGGAAAGGTCTCCAAGTGTCTGCAAGAGCAAGGATTCTCGTCCTCTGCTGTGGAAGGTCCCTGTTGCTGTGCAAAGTCCCTCTGTCAAAGACTCAGATTTTCCATTGTGGAGATTCCTGACAAAGGAGCAATTAAACAGAGGCAGAATCTCAGAGGTATTTAAGTTCTGCGCATAAATCTTGGTGGGAACCTTGCATAGGCTCGGCTTTCATTCTTTTCTTTTAGAATCACAAGGCCAGCGTGAATAACCCTTTGGGACCTAGCTTGTTATTTTGTCCTTGCTTTCTCCCCTTCATCCCTCTGACAAAGCGTTTGATGGGACGATGGTTTTCATCAGAAAGCTGACTTACATCTTGGGGTTGAATGCACGTTTGAGTAATGCTTGCAGAAGACAAACTGCAAGGAGACACCGAGAACTTCAGCATTGAGAATTCAGTAAAACAGACTAGGATGTTGCTCAGTGGTTAGCGTTTGTCTTGCATGTATGAGGCCTTGCGATCAATCCCCAGCACCACATAATAGAATTTAGGGAGGTGGGTAGCAATTTTTTTTAAAAGAGAGAATAGGAATGTTTCAAGTTTTAAATTTTGTGTTTTCCAAACAAACCTTTTTCCTTCCTTGACTCCTTCCTCTCCACAGCTCCTTAATTTACCTGGCATTTTGCAGTATACACATCTCCTATAACCTTAGGACTGGTGTTAAGACAGATTACAGAGTGAGTTTAGGAGGGAAAAGAGAATGTGACTGGCAGTTTAGATGCCTAAAGAGAACTAGGATCGAGTCTTGGCTCTACCATGAAGTTTCTTGGTCTGTCTGCTCAGTTTCTGTCTGTAAAATGGAACCAATGAGACCTTCGCGACAAGGGCTTATGATTACTGAAGAGATTGAATAAGTTTAAATAAGCATTTTACTTAACAAAGAACACTCCAAAAGGGTCCTTCAATTCCCTCTGCCAGCACAGTTTTATTTATTTAGTCTTTTGTTTTTGTTTTTGTTTTTGTTTTTGCTTTTTGGGTCACACCTGGCGATGCACAGGGGCTACTCCTGGCTCTGCACTCAGGAGTTACTCCTGCCGGTGCTCAGGGGACCATATGGGATGCTGGGAGTCAAACCCGGGTCGGCTGCGTGCAAGGCAAACGCCCTACCCGCTGTGCTATCTCTCCAGGCCCTCTTTTTGTTTTTTTAAGTCACCATGAGATACACAGTTACAAAGCTGTTCATGATCAGGGTTCAGTCATACAGTGTTCCAACACCCATCCCTCCACCAGTGCACATTTCCCACCACAATGTCCCAAGTTTCCTTCCGACCTGCCACCCTCCGTCCCTGTCTGTCTCTATGGCAGACACTTCTCTCTCTCTCTCTCTCTCTCTCTCTCTCTCTCTCTCTCTCTCTCTCACTATCTCCTTTTGTGCATTATGGTTTGCAATACAGATACTGAGAGTTTATTATGTTTGTCCTTTGAATGGAGACGTTGCTGGTGCCCGCTCGAGCAAATTGATGAGTAACGGTATGTCAAGTGATCAAGTGATCAAGTCTTTTGCCTACTTTCAGCATGCGGTTTTTATCCAGAGCGATTATTTCCAACTATCTAGGACAGAGTTTAAAACCCCTGGATTCTCAGGATGGAATCTCATCTAAATGTGTTTGATGAAGTGAGCTCCAAATCAAGTTCATCAATAATCCTCAAATTGTGCTGTCTAATTACATTCTTTTTCATGATATAGTTCTCTCTTCCTCTATGGATGCAAGCGAAAAATGTCTGGCCATGGCATTCCAGGTTGAATGTGGGAAATCCATGAAAGGAAACAAGGAACGCATGCAACTCAGCCACGCTGGAAGCAGCCAGAGCCTGTTTGCTCCAAAGACTAATCTGAAATTTGGGTTTACAAGGTGAGTTAGTCCCATGATTGCGCCTATAAAACTAGATTTAAGGCTGATTAAAATTATCCAAGGAGTTTTTTTTTTATCAGAATAAACACAGATTAGCAAAAAAACAAAACAAAACTGTTTTCTTCTTGCTGGCAAGAGAATAAGGGTGATTTCGATCTCATAGGCATGTCACGAGGATCAAGTAAGAGAGGTGTAAACACTGGGCTGGTCTGTCACATCTCTTGCTTCCAGGCACTATTATTATTACCAATATTAATGCTATTTAATGGTTATTGTAATTTTTTCTTGCTTTACCAGAAATGTCCATACTAAGATTCTTCCCATTTCATCATAAGCAAGAGAGAAATAGTTTCTTCTTACATGTCATAAAGACACTTTACAAGAATATACAATCTTCAATCATATTCTCTTGTTTTCCAATTTCAGGCTTAGCCATAATAAAATAGTCCTTGTACATGGCAATCCACACCCTGTTGGGCAAAGCATCCCGGAGAGCTATGTTCTGATCTCCAATTCAGCTTCCATTTGCTGTGTGACTTTGGGCAAGCCACTTGACATGTCTGTGCTTCTGTTTCTTTATCTGTTCAGTGAGAAGATAAACCGAAAAAAAATTTTTTTCAACACTAAGATTACACATTTGAAATCTTGTGTTTAAGCTTCCAACTGTTGGCCAGTCCTCCTGCCCCTGTTTCTTATGTCCTTGGATATTAGTCTCATACTATGTTTTTTATATCCCACAACGATTGCAATCATTCTATGTCTGTCTCTCTCCTTCTGACTCATTTTAGTCAGCATGAAACTCTTCATGTCTATCCATTTATAAGCAAATTTTATGACTTCATTTATCCTGCATAGTATTCCTCTGTGTAGATGTGCTATTGTTTCTTTATCCAGTTGTCTGTTCTATTTTTTTTCTTTTTTAATGAATTTGCTTTATTTCTTATTTATTTATCTAGTTTTTTTTGGGTCACACCCAGTGATGCTCGGGGGTTCCTTCTGGTTCTGCACTCAGGAGTTACTCTTGGTGGTACTCTGGGGACCAAATGGGATGCCGGGAATTGAACCTGGGTTGGCACATGCAAAGCAAATGCCCTCCCCACTGTACTATCACTCTGGCCCCAAGTTGTCTGTCCTTGAGCATTCGGGTTTGTTTCCAGATTCTGGTTATTGTCAATAGTGTATAGAACCTTTAAAATGCTTACTTGTTGGGGTACTGGAGCAATCGTACAGTGATAAGGTGCTTGCCTTATACACAGTCAACCCAGGTTTGATCCCTCACAACAAATGGTCCTGACCCCCACTGGGAGTTATTCCTGAGCCTGCAACCAGGAATAAGCCCTGAGCATCACCAGGTGTAGACCTCCAGAATGAATAAATAATTAAATAAATAAAATAACAAAAGGTTTACATGCAAAAGCTACAAGTGAGTCCCTCAAGACCAAGAGGCCAGATTTCCCATTACTGCTTCCTGTTTAGATATTAAAATATAATGATGCTTAAAAAGGCATCATTAAAAGCTTTAAGATATTAACAGAACCTTAAAAGTTTAGGCAAAAGTCTTTAAAATTTGATGTCATATAGGGAAAAACCATAGACTTGTGGTTAGATTTGTAGTTATGCATACAGTTTAAGAATAACTGTTTTAATTAGAAAAGACTCAATTTGAGGTTGGCTCTATTCTAACTCTCACTTCGCAATGCCCAAACTCGACAGGGCCAGAGCTGGGATTTGCCTGTAAGTGACTTGGCTCCCAAAGCTGTCCTCTTAGTCATTTCATTTTTTTAAAAAATGAATACATAAGTTGAGGGGTTAGAGTGATAACACAGTGGTAGGGCATTTGCCTTGCACGCAGCCAGCCTGGCCGAGCCAGGTTCGATTCCTCCGCCCCTCTCTGACAGCCTGGCAAGCTACCGGGAGTATTCAATATGCCAAACACAGTAACAAGAAATCTCATAATGGAGACATTACTGGGCCTGCTCGAGCAAATCGATGAACAACGGGAGGACAGCAGCATTATACTATAATGGTGAGCCATACTGTGCCCCCATATATTTTTATTTCTATGCATCTTAAACAAGAATTAATATTTTTGCCATTCACTCATCTCTGGATGGATCTTGGGTCATTTGGGCGATCTGCTTTGTGCCACATCTAATCTACTTAAAAAAATTTGGTCCCTTCTCCATCCCAGCTGCCTTCTCCCCCAGTTCGTGAGGCAGACTTCCAACTATGGAGCAATATTCCTGGTCCTGTCTCTACTGTCCTTGGGTGTCAGTTTCATATTATGCTATTTTATATTCCACTAATGAGTGCAGTCCTTTTATGTCTGTCCCTCTCTTTCTGACTCACTTTACTCCGCATGATACTCTCCATGTCCACCCACTTATAAGCAAATTTCATGACTTCATCTTTCCTAACAGCTGTATACTATTCCACTGTGTAGATGTATCAGAGTTTCTTTAGCTAGTCGTCTGTACTCGGATTGTTTCCAGATTCTGGCTATTGTGAACATACAGGTGCAGATGTCATTTCTACTGTGCTTTTTTGCACCCTCGGATCACTAAGTCAATGATGGTTGGAGGGATCATTTGGGATGGGAGATGTGTGCTGAAAGTAGATAAAGGACTAAACATGATGGCCTTTCAGTATCTATATTGCAAACCATAATGCCCCAAAGTAGTGAGAGAGAGTATGGGGGAAATTGTCTGCCATAGAGGCAGGGAGAGGGGTGGGATGGGGGTGGGGATACTGGGGACATTGATGGTGGAGAATGCACACTGGTGAAGGGATGGGTGTTTGATCATTGTATGACTAAAACTCAAACATGAAAGCTTTGTAACTGTAGCTCACAGTGATTCAATTAAAAAAATAATAATAAAGTAAAAAAAAATTTGGTTTGGAAATGCACTGAGCAGTGCTCAGAGTTTACTCCTGGCCCTGGGCTCAGGGATCAGTCCTGGAAGGATTGGGGCACTATATGAGGTGCCAAAGATTGAGCTCAGGTCGGCCGCGTGCAAGGCAAGTGCCCTCCCCACTGCCCTCCATCGCTCTGGCCCTGCAATTCTCCCTTTCAACTAGGAAAATGCCCGCTAGATGCCACAGATGGTTCCCCCTCTCTCGGCGCCCTGAATAGATGACCTGGGCCAAGGTAAGGAACTGAGCAACAGCTGTTCCTTCCGTCTGTTGACACTTTCTGACAAATAAACCAATCAGGGTGAATAATTTTAGTTGACCTTGACTGCGCAGAGTGATTTTCTCATGAAATGTTTGTATCAGCTGAGACCTAGGTGGTCTAAAGAGCAAACTGTTTACTCTGGGTCTCATGGTAGCAGTGAACAGAGGAAATATTGGAGGTCAGAACCCTACATTCACTGAGACGCTTAAGAGGCAAGTAGAAGAATGCTCTGATAGCATGCTCAGAAAGAGGGACCCCAGAATCAGAGGAGCCAGCCACAGAAGCCAAGGCACTGTATCTCTGATACAAGCCAAGGAACAGATCATTCCAGAGGGTTGTTTGCTGGTGCTTCCAGAACTAAGGACCAAGATGAAGTGATGTAAGAACAGAGATCAGGGCTGGAGAGGCAGTACAGTGGACAGGGCACTTACCTTACATGCAGTTCACCTAGGTTTGATCCCTGGCACCTCATCTGGTCCCCTGAGCTTCACCAGGAGAGATCCCTGAGCATGGTTTGGTTTTGGTTAAAACCAAAACCAAAAACCAAAACAAAAAAATGCCCCATAAATTACATTTCATACACCATTTTGTATTTGAAAAAACTTGGTATTTTTCCCACCCACATTCATATTTGTCTTCCCTCAAATTAGTTTTTATTGAGGTGGCTATTTATAATATTTATGATAATTTACAATTTTTTTTGTGTGTTTGCAGTGCTTCTATACCATGCTTGCCACTGGTGTCAAGACCCCTACGTTGGTCTTAGGGTGAAGGGTAGTTTAGGTAAGTGGAAAAATAAAGTGTGGCATCTATCTGTATATAATCAAGATATATAACATATTTATCTATGTTATATATGTGGAGAGGGGAAATGGAATCTTATTCATCCCCTAAGAGATGCTAGGGTGTCATATGTGTCAAAATGGGTGAACCTGAGAAATAGTTTATACAGAAAAAGAATAGGATATGGCTGCGATTCCTTCTGAATCAACATAAAAAGTTTTCTTGTCCCTGTGGAAGACTCTTTGGCCAACTTTCTTTCTCTCTTTCATATTTTCTTTTGATTTTTGGGCCACATCTGGTGTTGTTCAGGTCTTACTCCTGGCTTTGCACTCAGAAATTACTCCTGGAAGGGAAAGGGTGTTGCTCCCTTCTGCCTTTTTCCCCCCTGGCAGCAAGGTGGCCACCGCCTCAGAGCTTATAGGAAAGCCAGGTACGAGCCAGTTGTTTTGGGGGAAATTCTGAACAATAATGGTGCATCTTTTGTCGAAATAATGAATATAATCAATGTAGAGAAGAGTTAAGTAGAAATCATCTGCCTCACAGGCATTTGGAGGGCTGGGGGGGTATACTGGGGTTCTTGGTGGTGAAAAATGAGTACTGCTGAAGGAAAAGGTATTTGATCATTGTATGACCGAGACTTAAACCTGAAAGCTTAGTAAATTTTCCCACAGTGATTCAATAAATAAAGTTAAAAAATTTAAAAAATTTAAAAAATTAAGGTGGAGTTCATGCCCAATTCAATCAGCTAATCAGTGGCTGAATAGATAGCAGTACTCCTACAAAAAAAAAAGAAAGAAAGAAATTACTCCTGGCAGTGCTTTGGGACCATATGGGATGCTGGGTTGCACCTGGTCAGCCAATGTGCAAAGCAGGTGCCCAGTCTGTTGTGCTCACGACAGTCTTTCTTTCTTTCTTTCTTTCTTTCTTTCTTTCTTTCTTTCTTTCTTTCTTTCTTTCCTTCCTTCTTTCTTTCTTTCTTTCTTTCTTTCTTTCTTTCTTTTAGAATATCTTAGAGAGTGTAGCATTGGTAAGACATAATATTATTTCAAGGGTTATATAAAGCCCAAACCTTTCCAGTTTCAACCGTTCTCCCTGCTGAGCTGTTTCAAGGCCTGGGCCTTGAACGTCCATAACCCTCGAAGCCAACTCAGGTCTTTTGGAATGTGCTATTATTCTTTTTTAGACTCTGAGGCAGTTTGTTCAAGATAAGGAGTCTTGACAAATAGGCTGACTTTGGAGTTGCTGAAGGAAAGATTGAAAAAGTAATTGTACAGTTTATACCTGTCCTGGCCTGAATGACACCATTGCTCACAAGGAAAGCAGGGGACAGGGAAGGGGGCTTTGAGACAAAGACTCTCCCCCTAGATGACTTCTGGTAATTGCCATTCAAAAAAGATATGGTCCTGGATTATTTTTCATAATTCTCTAAGATGTCCCTTTTTAGCTAATAGCTCAGGCAGCTATGGAGAGAGCAGAGTGACAGGAAAGAACAGTAGCTAAGAGCTCTCTCTGAGTCAGAAATCAGTCCTTAGGTTGACCTATACGTAGATCTCCACTTGCTCATCATCAATACAGTAAGCACACTACCTTCTTGGTATTAGGATTATGATAATTAAATCACAGAATACAATGATTCTGGGAAAATGTTGTCTGTGGTTGGACTGGAGCAATAGCACAGCGGTAGGGCATTTGCCTTGCACGCGGCTGGCTCGGCCGAGCCAGGTTCAAGTCTTCCACCCCTCTTGGAGAGCCCGGCAAGCTACAGAGAGCATCTCGCCCGCACAGCAAAGCCTGGCAAGCTACTCGTGACGTATTCGATATGCCAAACACGGTAACAACAAGTCTCACAATGGAGATGTTACTGGGCCCGCTCGAGCAAATCGATGAACAATGGGAGGACAGTGACAGTGACAGTTTTCTGTGGTCTGTTTCAAATTCCTTGTCCCAGTGTAGCACTTTAACCCTCTTTAGCTGTTTTTATGTTCTCTAAATATTCTCTAAGAATCCTTTGCCTGTCTCTGGAAAACCAACAACTTTGAAGAGAAAGTGTGTTTTGAGTTCTTCACTTAAAAAGTCACATTCATGGTGGGAATGCCGACTGGTCCAACTTTTTTGGGAAAAAAACACGGACATTCCTCAAAAAGCTAGAAATTGAGATTCCATAAAACCCAGCAATACAACTTCTGGAAATACACCCCTGGGGCCCCAAAACACACAGCACAAGTGCTGCTGCATCTTTAATGTTCATTGCAGCACTCTTCACAATCCAGAAGCTAGAAACAACTTGAGTGCCTGAGAACAGATGACTGGTTAAAGAAATTCTGGTCCATCTACACAATGGAAGATCATACAGCTGTTAGGGGAAAAAATCACGTTATGAAATTTGCTTATAAATGGATTAACACGAAGAATAACATGGTGAGTGAATTGAGTCAGAAGAGGGATAGACATAGAATGATTGGACTCATTTGTGAGGTATAAAAAATACAGAATATGAGACCAATACCCAAGGACAATAGAAACAAGGACCAGGATGATTAGTCCACTGTTGGAAGCCTACCTTAAATGCTGGGGGAGAAGGCAATTGGGATAGATAAGGGACCACCATGACAAAGATAGATGGAAATGATCAATCTGGATAAGAACTGTGTGCTGAAAACAGGTAAAGGAACAAACATGATAACTTCTCAGTACCTGTATTGGAAACCATAATGCCCAAAGCATAAGGAAGGAGACACACACAGAAACACACACACACACACACACACACACACACACACAGAGAGAGATAGATAGAGAGAGAGAGAGAAAGTGCCTGCCTTAGAGACAGACTGAGGGTAGGGTGGAGGGAGGGAAACTGGGGCATTGGTGGTGAGAGATGTACACTGGTGGAGGGATAGGTGTTGGAACACTGTATGACTGAACCCCACCCCCCCATGATCAGCTGTGTAACTCTATATCTCTCAGTGACTCAAACATAAATAAAATATATATATATACTTATATTTTTTAAAAAAAGAGATCACATTCAGGGCTGGAGTGACTGTATATTGGGTAAGACACTTGCCCTGCATGCATTCCACATGGTCTCCAAACCCTTCCAGGAGTGATTCCTGAACCCAGAGCTAGGAATTAGCCCTAAGCATGGCCATCTGCACTCCCGCACCTCCCCCCAGGAGTCAAGTTCAACACTAGGCTTAAGGAAGCCGAATGCCATCTTCCAAGCCTTCCAGCCTGTCCCCAAATCCTCTGCACCCAGTTGTTCTGACCCTCAGCCAAACCTGCAGCCCTTTCCCCCAGCTTCGTTTCCTCTGATATTGGGGGGACTCCTCCTCTCCTATCTGGAAGCCATACTGGATGGACCAATTATATCAATATCCACCAACAGCCTCCCCCAGAAGTTGCCCAATATTATACCTGTAAAACACATTCGTGTTGACATTTTTATGAACCAATACTTCAAAAATAAAGTCACCTTGCCACAGAGACTTCACAGTCTGCTGCAAGTAAAGCATCCACTTCTGCGCCCTTCTCCTCCAGTAAAGCCTAGAGCCCGCCCTGGGGTTTTCCTTCACAGTGGTGGTTTTCCTCACCCCGAGAGAATGTTGTGATTGTCTTTACTTCCATAAATATTAAAATGCCACTGACTCCCCTCCAGCATAAACAAAGGCAACTTTAGAATCTCTATTTCAAACCCCACTTAAAAGAGAAAAGAAACAGAAAAGAAGCAGCTTTGGAAGCTGTCGGGGTTTCCTCTGGAGCCCACGTGCCCGTGAATTCTAGCTGCCCTTGGCCAATACGCTGCAGGTGGGAATCCCCAAGGAGCTTTGCGAACAGATCCCGGGGGTAGATCTGACCTGGGAAGAGCCTGGGCACTAAGATGAAAAGAGAAAAAACCCCAGGTCATCATATGTGCATTCACAGGCCTGGAGTGAGTATAAAATATTGATGGGATCCACATTAATGACTTATTTGGGAATGAGAACAGACATTCATTTTTTTTTAATTTTTTTTTTTTTATTTTTAGTGAAACACCATGAGGTACAGTTGTAGATTTACAATTTTTTGTGCTTGGGTTTCGATTATACAATGATCAAATACCCATCCCTCCACCAGTGCCCATTTTCCACAACCATGGATAATATCCCTCCCACCCCCATCCCTCCCATCTCACCCTGCCTCTGTGGCAGGGCAATCCCTTGTGTTCTCTCTCTCCCTTTGAGTGTTGTGGTCTGCAAAAGAGGCTTTGAGTGGCAAACATGTTCAGTCCATAGTCTACTTTAAACATGCATCTCCCCTCCTGGGAGGATCCTCCTAACACCCTTTATTTGGTGCTCCCTTCTCTATCTGAGCTGCCCTTTCCCCTAGAATGCCTGGCTGGCCTCTGAGCTATGGAGTAATCCTCCTGGTGTTGATCTCAGCTATTCTTGGGTATTAATCTCATATTTTGTTTCTTTATATTCCCCAGATGAATGCAATCTTTCTAGAGAACAGACATTCATTTTTAAAAGCCTCTTAGGTCTTTTGTAGGTGTAGTCAGAGTTGAGAGAACCATGGGTTTCACCAGTTGGTCTCAAAGTGAGACCCCCAGAAGGAACACAGTTGTCACTGGAGAGCTTATGAAGAATGCAAATTTTCAGGTCCTACCCTAGATGAACTGGCTCTAACTTGAATTTGTGACATGACACAGATTTAATAGGAAAGACATAATATACATATTCACAAAGTACAATGATTTCTTGTCTAGGCTTTTCCATAAGAAGAAAAATAGAGGAATTCCTTTTAGATTCTTTCTTCTTTCTTTTCTAGAAACCACTTAAAATTTTTTTTAATCTCATAGAAATGTAGAATTGCCACGGTGGTTAATTCTTAGTAACGGGAAAAGGCATGTTTGGCAGAAGACATATTCATAGTTCACCCCCAAGCAGTTAAATGACTTAAGGAAGAAATAAGCATTGGGGAGAAAAGCATGAATACAGAGGTCTGTGGATTTTGAGTAGGTTTCACACTTGCACCATTTTCCAATTCTGGAGTGTTTCATCTGCCAAGCCTGTTTAAACATTGAAGTACATCTGGCATTTTTAACTTTTTAGCATCAAACTAATTTTCTTGGATCCCCAGAGACTCTCTTCTGGTAACTAGGTAACAATTCCAAACTAGGAACAACAATAGATTGAAGGCATTGTGGAAAATCCCATTTTTGGTCTCTTTTTTGGTATTATCACCTTTTAAGACCCTAGTAAAAGCTGGAGATGTGCATGAGGAAAGAATATATAGAGAAGTACCATTTTGTAAAATTCAGATTATCACTATATGCTCCAAATACCTTTTTCAGAAATTTAATCTTAATTATATAAAGCACTTGTAAAGATCAATAACAAGGAGTTGGATAGGTAGCACAGCAGAAGAGGCACTTATCTTACATACGTGGTCAGGTCAACCCAGGTTTGATCCCTGTCACCACATATAGTCCTCGGAGCCCTGCCAGATACCTGAGCACAGAGCCAGGAGTAAGCCTTCAGCACTACTGGGTGTGGCCCCCAAACAAAGAACAAACAAGAAAAGAGATCGACAGAAAAAAACAAGAACAATCCAAGCCAAAAACAGCATCAATCCCTGGTACTGGGGAAAAAAATGGGGAAAGGAAATGAGCAAACCCATACTCAGAGAGAAGACATGTAGAATGTCAATAGGCATAGAAAAAGGTTTCATCATCACTTATTACCCAAGAAATGAAAATCGAACTAACAATAAGATATCACCTCAAAACCGGTGGGAATAGCATATATCAGAAAGGCTGGAAATAATTAGTGCTGAGGAGGATGTGATGAAAAGGGAAGCCACGTCCACTGTTGGTGGGAATGTCATTTGGTCCAGCCCCTATGGAGGTTTCTCATAATGATGTATGGAAGGTTCTCCAAAAAATTCAGAATGGAGTTTCTATAAAATTCACCCGATCTACTCCTTAGTAAGTAACCTAAGAACATAAAAACACTAATAACATACCATGAGACTAATACGCAAGGACAGCAGGAACAAAGGTCAGGAGGATTGGTCCACAGGTGGAAGCCTGCCTCAGGTGCTGGGAAGAGAGAGGCTTCGATAGAGAAGGGAGCACCATGACAAAGAGTGTTGGAAGTGATCACTCTGGGTAAGAACTGTGTGCTGAGAGTAGGCAAAGGAACAGACATGATAGCCTCTTGGTATCTGTACTGCAAACCTTAAAAGCGAAGAGCCTACCGTGAAGACAGGCTGGGGGTGGGGGCGGGGGAGGGGAGGGTACGTGGGTGGCAGGAGAAACTGGGGCATTGGCGATGGGAAATGTACACTGGTGGAGGGATGTGTGTTGGAATGGTGTCTGACTGAAACACGACCACGAATAGCTTTGTAACTAACTCTGTATTTCACGGTGACCCAATTAAAAAAATTCAAAATGTATTTTGAGTATATTTTGTGTTCATTGCAATGCTATTTACAATAGCCGAGATGTGGGAGCAACGTCCAACGACAATGGTGCAGGAAAGGGAATCGTGGCATATATGGGATGCGACTTGGCTACAAGAAAAAATGAAATCTTGCCTTTTTCTACAACTTGGGAGCAAGAGGGTGTTATGTTAAGCCTAGGTCTGGGGGGGAAAGGACAAATACCTGGTGGTCTCACCTTGTAGGAAGTGTATAAGGAAACAAAGCAAGGGAATGGTGGGCAGCCCATGAGAAGAAGCCTTTGTTTGGATCTCGACTGCATACCTGAGATTACCGAGCAGTAATGGGATTTGGAGGTCAGGAGGGAAAAGAGAGACTAGAAGTGTCAAGGGCAGAGGGGGAGGGTCCTTGGCATTTAGGGGACCATGATGCTGCGCCACCCACAGCATTTGTGTTAACCCTCTAGTGGCCATGGTCCTTCAATGACAATGAAAACTCACAACAGAAAAAGCCTCCTCAGGGAGAAGGAAAAGAACCTCTCAACAATATCCTGTTGATTTCTTCTGAAATTAAATCGGTGTTTTGGTATCATTTTGTGCAGGAATGAGAGGGGAAAAATTTTTCGTTAGTCAAAACTATAGATTAATGATTTGGGAAGTTCCAACAAGTCTTAATACTTTGGCATATGTGTAAAATAAAGCAGTAGTTTACGAAATAAAAATAAGTGAAAGGCCCTTCTGCAGTTCCGTGGGAGCATAGCTGATGGAGAGGCAGCAGGCAGAGGAGACTGAAACTGGACACTGCCCCTCTTCGCTCCTGTGGATGAAACATTCTTTAAGCAGAAAAGTCATACGGGATGTTGTGGACAAGCTGTGATGTAAGTGAGGGAAGGAGATACTGAGAAGTGATAGCATTTTTTTCCCCTTTTTGGGTCACACCCAGCGATGCACAGGGGTTCCTCCTGGCGGTACTCAGGGGACCCTATGGGATGCTGGGAATCGAACTGGGGTTGGCTGCGTGCAAGGCAAACGCCCTCCCCACTGTGCTATCTCTCCAACCCTGAGAAGTGATAGCATTTTGTACGATTCAGGTACCACTGTGTGCCCTAAATACCTTTGTCAGAGCTAATATCCAAATTATAGAAAGCACTTGCAAAGATCAATAACCAAGAGCTGGATACGTAGCACGGCAGATCTGGCACTTACCTATGGCCAAGCAACCTGCCTCTGTCCTTCATGGAGCTTTCTGGTTTGTTTGTTTGGAGGCCACACCTGGGGGTGCTCAGGGCTCACTCCTGGGGGGCCCAAATAACCACTTAGGATGCTGGGGGTCAAACCCAGTCAACTGCATGCAAAGCGAAAGCCTCACCCGTCGTACTCACTCTCACCCCTGACTCAACTGTGTTAAAACACATTCAGAATCTCATGTTTTACCACATTGCAGCTAAGGAGAAAAAATTAGTTTGACGGCCTTTTCGGCATATGAACATTCTCTTTGAAGGAGTTTTCAAAAGATTGACAAAAGGAATTTTATGAAAAGGAGTTTTGGCACAAGATGTTTGTGTTTCCATGACAGGAAACACCAGAAAACAGCTTGAGTCTCTTTTATGTGTGGGACTTGTAGGTCATCAGAGGCAAGGAGGCAGCAGAGTTGAGACCTCTGAGCTTCCTGCTGCAAGAGACACAGTCCCCCTTCCAGAGAAGCACTGCATCTCTGAGTGTGGCGGAAGTGTGGGTCTTGGGGAGACTGTTCAAATGCAAGTTCCTGCTTCAGAAAATTTCAGGAAGGTGCTGATGTTTTGCTCCTTTTGAATAGCTCTGCTCTGTACCTGTGTGGACTAGAACTCCAGGGGAGTTCATTATAAATATCAAATTGGCTTTGCTGCCACATTGGCTGGTTCTGCAGAGTATCATGCTGAGTGAAGTTAGTCGGAGAGACGCAGAACAATCTCTCCTATGCAGGATATAAAGAATCATAGTTGGGGAATAATTAATGCCCAAAGACAACAGAAACTGAGAACTGGTCTTCAGCAGGAAGCTTACCACAGGAGGTGGGGGCAGGGTAGGACAGGAACGGGGAACACAGACAGTGGTGGAGGGCAGTGGTCATTCTGGTGAAGAAGTTTATGCCTGAAACCCTATCAGTAACAGTATTGTAAACTACAGTGCTTAAACTTTTTTTTTTAAATATCAGTCATAGAGGCAGATTATGGGGTGGTAGGGAAACTGGGGTGAAAGGGAAACTGAGGATAATTGTTGGAGGAAGTGGGCACCGGCAAAGAGATTAGGATGGAACGTCGTATGCTCAAAACTCAGTTAGGAACAGCTTTGTAAATCACAGTTGCCTGAATGAATTTTTTTGAAAGATGAAATTGACCTTGTGTATTTATTAAATTTTATTTTCGTGATGTGCTTTGCAATATGTGCTTCATGCTCACGGCATTCTAGCATCACAGCCTCCACCAGAGTGTTGTCTTCCCTCGTCCAAAATGCCCGTGTCTGCAACACCCCTTATCCTACTCATCTCATCCCACATCATGGAAAAGCATCCTACTGGAGACCAGTTCCCAATTCCTATTGCTTTTGGGAATTTGTTATTTCCTTAATATGTTTCTTTATAGCCCACCTATGAGAACATTCTGAATCTTTATCTTTCCTTTTGACTGATTTTATTCAGCACAGTAATACCCTCCCATTCCATCCATTTAGCAAAAAAATTGCATGATTTTGTCGAGTAAGTATTTTTATTTTGTATATATATTACGGTTTCTTTTTCCAACCATCTGTTCTTAGATACTCAAATTTTTTCCAATTTTTGACTATTGTGAATTGTGCTGAAATAAACATAGAAGTGCAAATGTCTTTTCTGAATAGTTTTTGGGCCCTTGGGGTAGATGCCAAGAAGTGGAATTGCTGGTTAGATGGAAGCTTAATGCCTAGTCTTTTGAGAAGTGTCCATATTGTTTTCCAAAAAGGTTGAATTGGTCAACATGCCCACCAGCAGTTGATGAGGGTTATGTTTTCCTGCATCCAGGCCAACACTATGTTTTTGAAAGCTGTGGATTTCTATGTGTTGGTTTTGTAGCATGCCACTTTAATAATGTATGTGCCTCTTGTTTCTAGGAGCATTTTTGTAGTCGTTAGGGTTTTCTTAGTCTTCTCCAAGTAGTGAAAGCTTAACTTCTTCTTTTCCGATTCAGAGTGTAATATCTCTTTCTTGCCTAAAATCTGGTTTATACCCAATAGGAGAGAGAGAACAAAAGGGAATGCCCTGCCACAGAGGCAGGGTGGGATGGGGGGGTGGGGGTTGGGAAGGATACTGGGATCCGTGGTGGTGGGAAATGGACACTGGTGGAGTGATGGGTATTTGATCATTGTATAATTGAAACCCAAGCACAAAAATCTGTAAGTCTACAACTGTATCTCATGGTGTCTCACTAATAAAAATTAAAAAAATAAAAACAAATTTTAAAAAATCTGGTTTATATACCACCAGAATAGGCAAGCTACTTTCAATAGAGGAAATTGTTTTCATTTAAATAACACTTAAAGGTAACATATCATTTGTATTTTCATGGGCATATGGCAATTTCCAACATTCTGGTTGGATAAGAAAAATGCCTTTTGAACACTGAAATTGTTACACAAGACGTTTCTATCAGAAGCCATTCGCCACCTGAAACCATCCGAGATGCTAGTGTTGATTAAGAGATAACAATTCCTCATAAGGTATTTTTGGCAGGTGAACAGCAGCTCTTTGGCCTGGTCTTTCCATCTGTTGTTTGGAGTCTGTCTTTCCAGGGATTCTCAGTGAGCGGCTGGTCCTTCAGGGCTGCTTCTCTCTGGTTGAAGTACCTTGGCAAATTCACCTCCTCTGCTCCCCATTTTATTCTACACACCCATGTACTACTACTCAGCCTCACACAACACACTATCAACATCCCCACCAGAGTGAAGCATTTGTTCCATTCCACAAACCTGCATGGCCATTGGTCATGTGTATAATAATCTTTAGGGGGTGGCCAGGGGAGGCCCTGGCAGCTCTTCCCCTCACCGCCTGTGTTCTGGTGGGCCCGGGCCGCTCCCCCAGCCGGGGCAGCCCAGGCCATGGGGCAGATGGTTTTGATCTGCATCTCCCTGATGATTAATGATGTAGAACATTTTCTCATGTGCTTTTTTGCCATTCGGATTTCTTCTTTGAGAAAGTTTCTGTTCATTTCATTGCCCCATTTTTGGATGGGGTTGGATGTTTTCTTCTTGTGGAGTTCAACCAGTATTTTGTATATCCTTGATATCAACCCCTTGTCAGATGTGTATTCGGTGAATATCCTTTCCCATTCTGTAGACTGTCTTTGTATTTTGGTCACTGTTTCTTTAGAGGTGCAGAAGCTTTTTAGTTTAAGATAGTCCCATTTATCTATCTCTGTTTTCACTTGCTCGGCCAGTGGCGTGGCATCTTTGAGGTCTTTAATCCATTTTGATCTTACCTTTGTACATGGTGTTAGGCAGAGTTCTGAGTCCATTTTTTTGCATGTAGCCGTCCAGTGATGCCAGCACAATTTGTTAAAGAGGCTTTCCTTACTCCACTTCACATTTCTTGCACCTTTATCAAAGATTAAATGATCATATGATTGAGGGGAGATGTCAGTGTATTCAACTCTGTTCCATTGGTCTGCAGTTCTGCCTTTGTTCCAGTACCATGCTGTTTTGATTATTACCACTTTGTAGTAAAGTTTGAAGTTAGGGAGGTTGATTCCTCCCATTTTCTTTTTCCCAAGAATTGCTTTAGCTATTCGTGGGGGCTTATTGTTCCATATAAATTTCAGAGAGAAGGCTTTTAGTTTGTCTCCAGTGAGAATGATACTTGCCATGGGATTGTGGTAGATGGCTTTGACTAAATTGAGGAAAATTCCTTCAATCCCTATTTTGCTAAGAGGTTTCATCATAAACGGGTGCTGCATCTTGTCAAATGCTTTCTCTGCATCTATTGATATTTCATTTCATTTCATCATCCTGTTAATCGTCGATTGCCTCGAGCAGGCCCCAGTAACGTCTCTTTCATCCTAGCCCTGAGATTATATTCAGGGCTCTTTAGGAGAATGAGACCCATCATTGTTACTGGTATTTGGCATATTTGGTAGGCCACGGGGAGTTTGCCAGACTCTGCCCTGTGGGCAGGCTACATTCGACAGCCTGCAAGTTTGTCCAAAGTAGGAATGAGATAATAAGATGTCATAATAAGATGTCGCGAGGCCGCGAATGCGGCCGTGCGGTTCTGGGATCTGGTTTTTATAGTCTCTGAGTCTTGGCCGCTGATGGGATTACACGGCGCCAGGGGGCCAGGTGGTGGGTGTGACCCCCGCCTACTGGAATTTGGAGGATCTGGGTGGAAGATGCTCGACTCCAATTTGAGTAGGCTTGGAGGTCTCGGCCCCGGAACCCGCGTGGCTTTGTCCCTCTGCCAGTACCTTCAGGTGTGCGGAGAGTGGTCTCAGCATGGTGGTGGCTGGTCCTGGAGGTCTCCGGCTGCCGTAGCCCTGGCCGGGGCGGGGAGGAAAGCTCAACCCTATTGATATAATCATATGGTTTTTATCTTTTCTTTTGTTGATATGATGGATTATGTTGATTGATTTCCGAATGTTAAACCATCCTTGCATCCCTGGGATGAATCAAGACCTCAACATCAGACCAGAAATCATAAGGTACATTGAAGACAAAGCTGGCAAAACCCTCCATGACATTGAGGCTAATGGTATTTTCAAAGAGGCCAGATTAATCATTCCTAACCTTAGCAGGGTCTGAATCTAGTTATTACTTTCTGGATCATGACAGCATTTGTCCATGACCAAGCTCTTAACTTATAGTTAAGCGTTATGGCACTTTGGCCAGGTCAATCTCAATGCCAGGATAACACATAGCTTATTGCTTGCCCTGGTTCCATCCAGTCTCTTGTCAGGACCCTGCTTTGGGGGATCTAGGAAGTAAGGGCAGCAGATGCCCAGGAGGAAAAGAACACTGAGAGTCATATTACAAAAGCATAGCATATACTGTCTTCTTGTGTCCATACAAAAAGGATGTTACTCTGAATAAACTATGCAAAGGACTTAAGGAAAAGAGAAAGACAATATTTACAAGTCAACAGAGTACAAAGAAAGAAGTTACACATAAACACAGAGGAATGGGAGTATTATGATGGGAGCAACCCAATAATCCTAAACTACCTGAGGCTATGCAGGAAGGACAAAACAGTGTTATCCTACAGTCATGAAAACCAGTGTCCCCAGTTTACATTAGGTTTGCTAAGGATGGAGTCCATTGTCTGGGCTGCAACAAATAAATACCAGCACGCAGCAATCAATGCATCATTGAGAATAGTTTTCTATGTCCTGAAAATCCACTTTGCTCAACGTATCTATACCTCTCTCCTCCTATTTAGGAGATATACTGGTGAGTATTAAACATTTTAGTGTTTAGGGGCTGTTTGCCTTGCACACAACTGACCCAGGTTCTATTCCCAGCATCCCGAATGGTCCCCCAAGCACCACCAGGAGTAATTCCTGAGTGCAGAGCCAGGAGTAACCCCTGAGCATTGCTGGTTGTGACCCAAAATGGAAAAAAAACATTTTAGAGTTTATTTGAACAAAAATCAGTTTGAATTGGGAAACTCCAAACTGAAGGTACGGTAATATAATACAAAAATCAAAAGAAGAAAAATGATCAGCTGTAGCTTAAAGCCTAGTTGACTGTGATTGGTCATCCTTGGGAATTGATTTTACAATTGTGTGCCATTTACAATCTTCGATTTTGGTTTGTTTATATAGGTAACCAGGCACCAGTGCCACGTCTGTCTAACAACTTCTTGATTCACTACTTTAATGCCCCAAATCCCTGGAAACAGCTGACTTTTAAAAATTGTCTCCAAAGATCTGTCTTCTTCAAATGCTGTATAATTAAAACCATATAGCCTTTTTCAAATTAGCTTCCTTTGCTTAACATGCCTCTGAGCTCTCTCTCTCCCTCCCTCCCTCCTCTCTCTCTCTCTCTCTCTCTCTCTCTCTCTCTCTCTCTCTCTCCATCTCTGCTAATGGCTTTGTATTTGTTTCTTCATAGGGATAGCATCCCACTCCCTGGATGGGCCCCCACTTTTCTCTTGAAAGACTGAAAATGCAGACAATGATCAGACCACATATAGAAATAGAAATTTGACCACCCTTCCACTCTTGAGTTACCTTCCTAGAAGCCAACCCAGAAATCCAACTTGAGTATAAATTAGCCTTGGGGAAGCCAGGTTATAATCTCCAGCAGTGATCCATGAAGCTAAACAAAAACTTCAGTAACATCTAGTTAAAGTGGCCAAGGACTTGATATAACTGACAGCTCCTTAATTCTTTGTCTCTGCCTCCAGTTTAGAATAGAGAAAATAAAATATGAACCCTCAACCACTCCCAGAGAACCACCACTCTGGGACTGGGTGGGGAGCCCCTAAGTGATGCTCGGGAGGCCTCAACTCAACCCAGTCAGTGCAAAGTTCCAAGGATATGATGTTGCTCAGGCCTGGGACACGCCAGTGATGCTAGTGCAGCCATGTGGTATGGGAGATAGAACCTGGACCTAACTGGTGACTCTCCCCAACCCATAGAATCTGTGCGTCCATTGAGCCAATGTGTAACTTCCAGAAGCCAATAGCTTTCAGTCAAAGAATATTAAAATCTTTATTTTTCCACTATAAAGCTTTTCCATATCTCTGTCTGCCTTTGAACCTCTGCCTAAATTCAAGAGAGAGTGACCAACTCCTTTGATGTAGCATATTCAGAAGAAATAGCTTTTGCTTTTCTTCTTCAGTTGATCTTTTATTTCCACATAATTATCTTACTTGGCTCTTCCCGGTTTTTGAAATTATTAATGAAGCTACTGTCAACATCCATGTACAGATTTTTGAGTGGGTGAAAAAAAATTTTCGTTCCTTCAGGTAAATGCCAAGGGGTATAATCATCGGATTGTCTGGTAGGAGTATAATGCGTTTTGTGAGAAATAATCAAAGTTGTCTTCCAAAGTGGCTGCAGCATTTTTACAGTCCTGTTAGCAATGAATGTAATGAATGTTACGGTTACACATCCTTGCCAGGATTTGCTCTGTTTTTCTACTGTGCCTCTCTCTATAGTGGTATCTCCTTTGTCATAAATTGTGATTTCCTAAAGACATATAATGCTCGGGTCTTTTGCCCATTTTAAAAATAGGCTTGTTTGTTTCCCTAGTGTTGACTGTAGAGAGTTCTCAGAACATTCTAGAGAATAGCCCTTTATTAGATATATCTTTGCAAACATTTTCTCCCTGTGTATGACTTAACACCCCAGTCCCTTACTGTCTTCACAGAGCTGAATTTAAAAACTGTAATGAAGTCCACTTTATAAGAAATTATTTTCCTGGATTAGTTCTTTGGTAGTGTATTTAAAAAGTGTTTGGAAAACACAAGGTCATTTTGACTTTCTCAGCCTTTTTTTTATCATTCCTATGGACTCTGTGTTCTATATGCTTTATATACAATTTTCACATGACCACAATTGAACAGCAGCATGTAGATTTTTCCCCATTAGTCAAATTTTATTTGGACGAGGTAATGAATGTACTTCCTTGCTTTGTTTCATACATTTTTTTCAATTTTTGAATTTTATAATAATGTAAAAAAATGATAACTACCTCTAAATTTTCTTCCTAGAAAAATCTTAAGATAAAAATAGAAGCTTTTTATCAAATATGAGCAGGATAGTTATATTCCAGGATAACCAAAGCATTTTTCTCCTTGACATTTGGAATTTTCCCTGACGGGCACATGAAGGGAAATTAGAGTATTATGTAAATAAACATTTTTCTTGAGCCATGGGGATGACTCAGGAGGCTGGGGAATATGCTTTGCACCTCGGAAGCCCCAGAGTTTGTGGGTGGCCTGTTGCACTGTGCTGGGAATGACCTTTTGGGACTTCCAGGTGTGACTCTGTTAATAGAAAAGGAAAAAGGAAATGCTCTTCTTCATGGGCTTAAATCTTTAAAATTCAGATGATGGAAAAGCCCAATTGGAATAAGCATAAATTCATCTTAGTATCAAGTCATGCTGAGGGTGCTGTGGGCGGGACTTCTGAAATTATGTTGAGTAACAGTGGAGAAAGTAGAAAGAAAGATTGTGCCTGATCTCAGAGAAAAGGCTTTTGGTTTTTTGGCTTTTGGAGTGTATGTTGACTGTGAGTTTGTTGTAAATGGTCACTAGTATCTTTGAGTATGTCCCACTAACCCTATTTTGTTGTGTGTGTGGATTTTTAAAAATGATCATGAATTGATATGGACTCATGTAAAAAACTATCCATGCATCAATTGATGTGACCAGTTGATTCTGAGGGGGCGATACCTGGTGTCATTCAGAGCTGGCTCCCGCCTCTGTCCTTAGAGATCCCTTCTGGCACGGGTGAGGACCATATTGGGTGCTGGGGATGGAACCCGGGTCAGTGGCCTTCATGGCAAGCATCCTACCTGCAGTATTATCGCTCTTGCTCAATCTTAAGATACTTATCTTTTCTCTTGTTGATATGATGTACTAAATTAATTGCTTCGCATGTGTTGAGTCATCCTTGCATCCCTGGAATAATTCCTGGTGTATGATCATTTAGATATATTATTGGTTCACTAAGGTTTTGCTGAGGATCTTTGCGTTGATGTTCATTGAAGATAGAATTTTCTTTTCTTGTGCAAATGCTGCCCGAACCCATGTGCTGCTTGCGCCCACGTGGCCGAGCATATGTGGCGTCCAAGCACATGTGTCTCCCACATCTCCCCTCTTGATATGTGTACTTTCATGCTTTCATGTCTAATGCTGGGATGTATGTAGGGGCTCTCTCCGCCCTTGGAGAAGCTCGTGTTCTCTCTTGAGAATGTTACTCTCTCTCTCTCTCTCACTCTCTCACTCTCTCTCCCTCCATACCTTCAAAAACCCTCCAAATAAAATCTATTTACTTCAAAAAAAAATTCTTTTCCTTTTTTTTTACAATATGATTTTGACCTACGTAAATAAGGAAAGTCAAACCATTTAATACAACATAATAAAATACCCATTCTTATTTACATATATACGTTTTCAACTCTGGAATCTAAAGTATATTGCATTAAATTTTATTTTATATTTGGATATCATCATGGTAATAATCAGGTCTCATCTGTCATTAATAAAACTTGTAAAGCAATTCTGTATAAATATATTGTGGAATTTACATGAAATAGGTAAGACCTACATAAATAAATTGTTCCCCTGCACTTTATATAGACACTGGTTTGTAATAATTTTCTTTTTTTTTTTAAGGAGATCTGCTTACTTTTGGAATTGGAGAAATTTTGATTCAAAGAAGCTGGTTAAAAGTATTTTTGTAGGTACATTGAAGATAAAGTTGGCAAAACCTTCCATGACATTGAAGCTAATGGTATCTTCAAAGATGCCACACCACTGGCCGAGCAAGTGAAAACAGAGATAGATAAATGGGACTATCTTAAACTAAGAAGCTTCTGCACCTCCAAAGAAACAGTGACCAAAATACAAAGACAATCTACAGAATGGGAAAGGATATTCACTGAATACACATCTGACAAGGGGTTGATATCCAGGATATACAAAATACTGGTTAAACTCCACAAGAAGAAAACATCCAACCCCATCCAAAAATGGGGCAATGAAATGAACAGAAACTTTCTCAAAGAAGAAATCCGAATGGCAAAAAAGCACATGAGAAAATGCTCTACATCATTAATCATCAGGGAGATGCAGATCAAAACCACAATGAGATACCATCTCACACCTCAAAGACTGGCCCACATTCAAAAGAACAAAAGCAACCGATGCTGGCGTGGATGTGGCGAGAAAGGGACACTCCTTCACTGTTGGTGGGAATGTCCACTGGTTCAGCCCTTCTGGAAAACAGCATGGACGATTCTCAAAAAATTAGAAATTGAGATCCCATTTGACCCAGCAATACCACTCCTGGGAATATATCCCAGAGAGGCAAAAATGTATAGTCGAAGTGACATCTGCACTTGTTTGTTCATTGCAGCACTCTTTACAATAGCCAGAAACTGGAAGAAACCTGAATGCCCAAGAACAGATGACTGGTTAAAGAAACTTTGGTACATCTACACAATGGAGTACTGTGTAGCTGTTAGAAAAGATGAAGTCATGAACTTTACATACAAGTGGTACAATATGGAAAGTATCATGCTAAGCGAAATGAGTCAGAAAGAGAGGGATAGACATAGAAAGATTGCATTCATCTGGGGGATATAAAGTAACAAAGTATGAGATTAATACCCAAGAATAGCTGAGATCAGCACCAGGAGGATTACTCCATAACTTAGAGGCTAGCCGGGTATCCTAGAGGAAAGGGCAGTTCAGATAGAGAAGGGAGCACCAAATAAAGGATGTTTGGAGGATCCTCCCAGGAGGGGAGATGCATGTCGAAAGTAGACTATGGACTGAACATGTTTGCCACTCAATGCCTCTTTTGCAGACCACAACACCCAAAAGGAGAGAGAGAACACAGGAGATTGCCCTGCCACAGAGACAGGGGGGATGGGGGGATGGGGGTGGGAGGGATATTATCCATGGTGGTGGAAAATGGGCACTGGTGGAGGGATGGGTATCTGATCATTGTATAATTGAAACCAAAGCACAAAAAATTGTAAATCTACAACTTTAAAAAAAATAAAATAAAATAAAGGGAAAAAAATAATAAAGGTTAGTTAGAATTGGTATGCTACCAAAATAAGTATGAAACAATTATAATAAAATTTTGGGGGCTGGAGCAATAGCACAGCGGGTAGGGCGTTTGCCTTGTACGCAGCCAACATGGCCGACACAGGTTCGATTCCCAGCATCCCATATGGTCCCCCGAGCACCACCAGGAGCAATTCCTGAGTGCATGAGCCAGGAGTAACCCCTGAGCATCGCCGGGTGTGACCCAAAAAGCAAAAAAAAAAAATTTTTTATCAATAAAAAAAAAAAGTATTTTTGTGAGGGAGAAGGCAGCTGGAATAAAGAACAGATCACTAAGTCAATGATGGTTGGAGGAATTGTTCAGAACCTGGAACTAAACCTGGGCCAGTCACATGCCAGGCAAGTGCTTTAGCCCTTGTATTAGCTCTCCAGACCTAGAAACTTTTTTTTTGCTTTTTTGGGTCATAGCTGGCTGTGTTAGGGCTTACTCCTAGCTCTGTGCTCAGTGATCACCCCTGGTAGTGTTCAGATGATCATATATGGTCTGGGATTGAACTACAGTGAGCTGCATGCAAGGCAAGCACTCTGCCAGCAATATTAGATCTCAGGCCCCTATTGTAAGTTCTTGAGGAAGATCCACATTATTTTCCAAAGAAGCTGAAGCAGATGACATTCCCACCAGTAGTAAATGAGGGGCACAAGAGGTTCTTTTTCACTGTGTCCCCATCAACACCGGTTATTTCTAATTTAAAATTTGCCATTCTCACTGTTGTAAAATGATGCTTTATTGCCAATTTGCAATGCATTTCCCTTATATCGCTGGAGCGATAGCACAGCAGGTAGGGCGTTCGCCTTACACGCGGCCAACATGGCCGACCCGAGTTCGATTCCTCCACCCCTCTCGGAGAGCCCGGCAAGCTACCGAGAGTATTCGATATGCCAGACACAGTAACGACAAAGTCTCCAATGGAGACGTTACTGGGCCCGCTCGAGCAAATCGACGATCAACGGGAGGGCCTTTACTTACTTTACTTCCCTTATAATAATGACAACGAACACTTTTTCCTATGCTTACTGACCATCTGTATGCCTTATTTTGAGAAGCATCTGTGATCTCCTTTTCCCACTTTCTGATGGTATTACTAGTTTGATTTTGCTGTTGTTGTTCAGCCAGCTATGACCCAAAAAAGCAAAAAAAAAAAGTTTCTAGGTCTGGAGAGCTAATACAAGGGCTAAAGCACTTGCCTGGCATGTGACTGGCCCAGGTTTAGTTCCAGGTTCTGAAAATGGCTCCCAAGCATTGCCAGGAGTGATCTATGAATGCAGAGTCAGGAGTAAGCTCTAAGGAATGATGAGTGTGTCCAAAAATCAAAGCGAGACTAGAATTTGGCATCTAACCACCACCCCACCCCAACACAAAATCATTAGTTCATGTACTTAAGTTCAGTGCAGCCCTTAGTGCAATAGCCAGGATATGTAAACCATCTACATTTCTGGAGACAGATGAATGGACAAAGACGTTTCAGACATAATGGAATATTACGAAGCAGTAAGAAAATATGAACACATGCAGTTGGCTGCAACACGGATGGAACTGAAGGGTATCACGTGAGGCAAAGTAAGTCAGAGGGAGAAAGACAATTACTCGACTCTCATAGATCCGTGGAATGTGGTGAGACAAAAGAGGAAAAGAGACATTTTGAACAATGGCAAACCCTTGACCTTGAGTTACAAAACTCATTACTGAGTAGTGGAGGGATGGAGGGGAGGGGGTAAAGATTGGAACACGGGTGGTATGGGACAGTGATAGAGGACCCTGGGGCATTTTGGTGGAGGGAGGCCATAACTTTGTACACCAGTGCCATAAACTTAACCCAATTACCACATACTACCTAATATGGGTATAATGAAAAGGGAAAAAATGAAACAGAAAAATGAAGCTCTGGTATTGTCTGTGAAGACTTGTAGATGACATTTTGGATTGTGAGTCTAAAGTAATTCTTCATGACCTCTGTATTTGACTCATTCACGACGATCACGACCACCCTGTTGTTCGTCGATTGCCTCGAGCAGGTGCCAGTAACGTCTTCTTCGTCCTAGCCCTGAGATTTTTTTTTTTTAAAGTGCCATATTCAAGGCTTTTTCAGGGTTAGGAGAATGAGACCCATCATTGTTACTGGTATTTGGCATATTGGGTATACCACGGGGAGTTTGCCAGACTCTGCCGTGTGGGCATGTTACATTTGGTAGCCTGCCAGTTTGACCAAATTAGGAATGAGATGATAAGATGTCGCGCGGCCGCGAATTTGACTCATTAACCCAACCAAAATAATCTGTGAGTGTAGATATTAGCAATGATTAAGAAAGAGGTTTTCCTATCATTTTTGAAAAAAAAAAAGATTGAGAAACTGCTCCTCTCCCTACCCAAATATATCAGGTATTCATTCAAGTGTTGTAACAGAGTTCATTTAATCAAGCACACAGAGTGAATCGTAAGGTGAAAAGGCAAGATTTATTTACACCAGAGCTAGGTAACTGGTTAAGTCTCAAGGAGGGTCACAGAAAATTCACAACAAAATCAAAAGATAGAGTAGAACTGCAATTTAAACTTTGCACACTACAAAAGAAGTGTGCAAAGTTTAAAACATTTAAAAATTTCTCTGGAGACTTGGGCAGAGTCTCTTATGACAAAAAATGCTTAAAACACTTTCCATTTATATCATTTTTCCTAGAGGAAAAACACTCTGCATGGAGCATGCATTTGAGAGCTTGACCATATCTGGAGTAAAAAAATTTTTTTCTTAAATCACAGATTTGGACTAGTCTAACTATTGACAAAGGTATTTGAAACTCTTGGGCTGGAGAGAGAACAGCAGGTTATTAGGCCTTGCATACACCTAATCAGGGTTTGATCCCTGGCATCCCAAATAGTCTCTTGAGCACTGCTGGGAGTGATTCTAGGAGTAATCCCTAAGCATTGCTGGCTACGACTCCAAAACCAAAAACACAAAAATCATATTTGATGCCGTAATGTAAATTAATCAAGTTGGCATGCTTCACTAAAAAGGAAATAAAGAAATCAAAGTACAGAAGAAGTGGTTGCATATGACATACACCCATGTGTGAGATGGCATTTCTATTTGTGAAATGAGATATTTTGAGTTATTAGAAGCAACATTCTTGTACACAGAGATTTTTCGTCTAGAGCACAATAAATTCTTGAACTCTCTGAAATTGCCTAAACTTTGAAAATAGGTATTGGGATGTATTGTCTGTCTAGGGAGAAAGGTTGTATTAGATTAGGTACCCTTGAAGCAGTTCTCAAAATAGGAGTTTAGATGCACGAGGGAATTGTCTCAGAAAAAGGATTAAGAAAAGCAAAACGGCAGAGGAAGACCCAAGGAAGGATGTGATTCCAACTGAAGACCAGCTTTAACTTGATCCCATAGGACACTTGGAAGCATGAATTACACCATAAAATCAGACACGGTTTTGTACTTCCATGTCAGTCAGGGTTATTGGAGGTTGCCTAACCTTTGGGTAGGGTGGTCCCCTGGAGCAGTGCCCACACTCAGAGCTGAGGGCTTGGTACATGTCCTGTCAGTAGGGCTATAGGAGGATGGCATTGTTGGGCTTCACTTCCTTGAGATTCTCAGAGTGTCTGAGTTTTACACCCCAAAGGCTTAGAAACACACAGTAAACATTTTTCAATGCTATCTTCTCATGGGAGACATGCCCTGAGTATAAAGAAATTTTTGGCAGCACGATTTACAACAGCAAAAAACAGAGAACAGCTTAAATATCCAGGAGGGTTCACTAATGAATGTATGATTATATGCATTGTGATAGAATACCACGTAGCCATAAAAAAGAATGAGGAAGCGCTCATGCGTTTATTTTACATTATTTATCAAGCCAAGTACTCAAGTTAAATGGAATAATAATAAACTGCAGAGAAATGCGTTTGGTTTGTTACTTTATGCATGAAATTGCGGTTAGGGGGAGTAAATTGTTTGTTTGACAATGTTTACGACTCCAGCAAGAGTCATAAGAAATAACTGGTTTCTTCTAGGGAGAGGAGTAATGTCTCTCTTTTGCTGTTCTTCAGTGTTGTGTGTGTGTGTGTGTGTGTGTGTGTGTGTGTGTGTGTGTGTTTCAGTGAAGCAAGATAGTTTTCATTGAAAGAAATTTAGAGAGATTTGTGAGGGGAGAAAGAGAGAGGATTATGTGTTCAAGGGAGAACTCGAGCTTCTCCAGAGTGGAAAAAAGCAACTATTTCATAATTTAATTTCTCACTTGGAGAACCTAGACAATTCTTTATTGCTTAGAGATACCTACATTGCTGAGGCTAATGAAGACAAGCATTTTTCTTCTCCAACAATTTGATTTTTTCCCCTTCTTGCCTCTGAGTATTTTCTTATTACCAAGAGCACTGTAAAACAATACAGCAGTAATAAACAGTTTTGCATGTTATTTGCAGCTTCTTTTGTTTTACTCCCAAGTTCCCTATTTGATCTCTTATCAGCCGACTTCAACCCATGACTCTATTCCCTGACCCATATGGAGTATGTGGTACTTCTTATGATTGGATGTTTATTTATTTTTTGTTGCTCATGGGCAGTAATTAGGAAAGGAAGTTCTAAGAATTTATGAGGGGTATTGGGGGTATTGCCGACCAGGGCTCCGGCAGCCGAAGACCTCCAGAACCAGCCACCACCATGCTGAGACCACTCTCCACACGCATGAAGGTACTGGGAGAGGAACAAAGGCATGCGGATCCCGGGGCTGAGATCTCCAAGCCTGCTCGGATTGAGGCTGAGCATCCTCCACCCAGATCCTCCAAATTCCATTAGGCAGGGGTCACACCCACCAACTGGCCCCCCTGGCACCATGTAATCCCATCAACGGCCAAGACCCAGAGACTATAAAACCCAGCTCCTGGAAGAGAACAGCGCAAAGTCTCCTGCCCCTGTGCCTGGCTGTCCTTGCCGGGGCCCCTTGGAGGGAGTGGGTTGAGTTTCCCTCCCCGTCCCAACCAGGGTTCCAGCAGCTGAAGACCTCCAGAACCAGCCACCACCATGCTGAGACCACTCTCCACACGCATGAAGGTACCGGCAGAGGAACAAAGGCATGTGGGTCCCAGGGCTGAGATCTCCAAGTCTTCATTCGTGGCTGCGAGACATCTTATTATCTCATTCTACTTTGGACAAACTGGCAGGCTACTGAATGTAACCTGCCCACATGGCAGAGTCTGGCGAACTCCCCGTGGCATACCCAATATACCAAATACTAGTAACAATGACGGGTCTTATTCTCCTAACCCTGAAAGAGCCTTGAATATGGCACTTTTAAAAAAATCTCAGGGCTAGGACGAAGGAGACGTTACTGGGGCCTGCTCAAGGCAATCGATGAACAACAGGATGGTTGTGATCGTGATCGTGATTAGGGGATGGTCTTAGTGTATTGAGAACAAGAATCTATCCATTTTCAGAGATGGGTTTACTTAACAATGCATTACCAGCAAATAGCATTACCGGTCAGATGCTATTTAAAGAAAATGACTGTAATTTTCTTAATAATTGCTCATATCCTTAGGGTACTTGGTGCTAAACCATGTGCCAAGTGTTTTCTATATTTATCTTATTTAGCCAAAAACATTAAAATGTAATCTAATCATATTTATTTAATGTAATCAGTTATTTAAATTTTATTTATTAATTTTATAGGAGGGATAAAGCAGGAGCTTTGATATTCCCATTTTGAATCAAAGAAATGGAAAACACGGACCAAAGATATAGCACGTTGCTTAAGGCACTTGCCTAGCATCCCAATGTCCCGAGTTCAAATCATGGGCACCATGCATGGTCCTCCAAGCTCTGCCAGGGTCACTCTTGAACACAGAGCCAGGAATGGCCCCTGAGCACTGCCAAATGTGACCCCCAAACCCGCTAAAAAGAAGTGAAAAACAAAAGGTTGATTGATAAGCTCAAGATTTTATAGTTAGTAAGAGATGAATTAAATTCAAACCCACTGAACCTGTTTCCTGAACCCAGGCCCTTTGCCGTTCAGCCGTCACTGTGCACAGAGCTAGCTGGGAAGCGTCCACTTTTCCACTGCCTTTTGGACCAGATCAGAATCTTGCTCTCAGCTTACTTGCTAGATGAGCAGAAGCCCAAAAGACCACTCATGAGTTTGTTCCTAGCACTCATCAACTGCTTTCCTTATCCAGCTGTTCAGAAATGCCCAAATATCAATTATTCTGCTCAGCTATTCCAAGAATTCTGTAACATTGGCATATAGAGTTGTTTAAAATACCAAGTTGTCAAAGAAGTAGGGTTTAGAAGCAGCATTAAGTGGAATTGTCAACAGTGAGAGAAATAGGGGCAGGAGCGATAGCACAGTGGTAGGGCATTTGCCTTGCACGTGGCCAACTTGGCCGAACCTGAGTTTGATTCCTCCACCCCTCTCGGAGAGCCCAGCAAGCTACCGAGAGCATCTCGCCCGCACGGCAGAGCCTGGCAAGCTCCCCGTGACGTATTCGATATGCCAAACACAGTAACAACAAGTCTCACAACAGAGACGTTACTGGGCCCGCTCGAGCAAATCGATGAACAACAGGAGAACAGTGCTACAGTGCTACAGAGAGCAATAGTGAAGCACCTTGTTGCTGGTTAAGGTCCCAGAGCGACCATCCCTCAGAGAAATCATCAAGGTGGGCCATAAGCATATGGAAGAAAATTGGGGGCCAATGTGAGAATATCATCTTTTAGGAATAAAGATGATACGGAGACATTTCTATATGTTTTGTTAACTTGACGATAAAGGCATTAGCAAATTTCCAGTAACTTTGAAGATTTATTTAAAAATTCTCAATATCACATTTATGAAACCTACATAAAGTGTTCATGCTCTCCTTGCCATCTCTCTGTCACACTCTTTGAGTCACCTAACAGCCTTCCCGAGCATGCCAACTTGACTTCCAATGAAATTGTTTTTGAGATTTAGTGCATGGACTAGTTACCGAAAGTTTGCAGTAAGTCCTAAAGTCCTGTTTTCAGTCCACTTCAGTACTTTTACCCCCATTCATTTTCAAAGGGTATATTTGTGGTAGTTATAAAGCAGCTTCATTACATGATTTTTTTTAAAGTGACTCTTAAGACACATCCCCCCCTCCCTTAAAATTGTGACTTCCTTTCATATATAAAATAGGAAAATGAGACATTAGGAGAGTGGAAATATTGATAGCATCACTTCCTAGGTAAATTCAGTAGTTGAGATTCAAACTCAGGCACTCTGATTCCAAAACATAAAATCTTTAAAAAAATTTTTATTAAATTTTGAAAAATTTACAAAACTATTGGGTTGAGTGATAGCACAGCGGTGGGGTGTTTGCCTTGATGCAGCTGGCCCAGCCAAGCCTGGTTCAATTCCTTCATCCCTCTCAGAGAGCCCGGCAAGCTACCGAGAGTATCTTGCCCGCATGGCAGAGCCTGGCAAGTTACCTGTGACATATTCAATATGCCAAACACAATAACAAGTGTCACAATGGAGACATTACTGGGCCCGCTCGAGCAAATTGATGAACAACGGGAGGACAGTGCTACTGTGCAGTGCTACAAAACTATTAATAATAATTTTTCATGGATATGGTTCCACACACCCATCACCAGTGTACGTGTCTCCTTCCCCCCAAGGACCCCAACACCCCTCCCTCCAACAGCCCAGTCAACTCAATTGCATGGATCAGTTCTCCCAATATGTTGTTAAAAGGCCAGTTGTCAAATCCATTTGCACTTGAGCCCTAGTTGTGGCTATGAATCTGTATTAAATCTGCCTCCTTTACAAACAATTGTGTAATGTGACCCTGATAACTACTGCAAGCTGTAACTGATAAATGTTGTTGTGGGGGCAATTTGTCTTCTTCAATCAGTGCTTTATCCATCAGCACTTTACAAAATCAGGAAGATAACTTCCTGGTTTGTTGGCCAGGATTCTGCCAAGGCAGGGCAGGAGGCAAAGGTGCGTCTGTAGCCTCTTTCTCAGGGACACAAAGGCAGGGAGTGGGAGTGGTGGGGAGAGAAAGAGGCAGGGAAGGTGGACCGGCCCACAGAGGGATGCCCACCTGTGGGCAATGCACCTGCTATACCTGCTGTAGGCAGGCAGGCAGGCAGGCAGGCAGGCAGGCAGGGAGGGCCCCCTCCACAGGCGATGGCAGTAAATTTCCTGGGAAGTAAATAGCTCTGAAGTTGCAAAGGTCAACCTTGCAGAAAACAGGAACTAAGGCCTGATCACACCCTCACCTATCTATAGCAACAGACCCAGAGAAGCTCCTGCAGAACTAAAAGACCAGGAAAGGAATTTTGAAGAAGACCATCACCACTCCCAGTCCTGTTGACAACCTCCTTAGCAACGACTTTGACCAAGGTTGGGGGCAGGTTGGGGGCAGGTTGGAGGGAACCCTATAAAGGCCACCTTGAGTAGAGGAAGTGTCAGCATATGCTGCCCGAGCCCATGTGTTGCTTGTGCCCACGTGATGCCCCACACATGTGTCGCCTGCATCTCCCCTCTTGAGATGTGGACTTTCATGCTTTCATGCCTAATGTTGGGATGTGTGTAGGCCCCAGAAGCTTGTCCATCTGTGGGGCAATGTAGCTCCCGTATCTCACAGGCCCTTCCTCTACAGGAAGCCGTATCATTTTTGCTTCTTCTGACCAGGGAGCGAGGAGGCAGCATTTGTCCCAGAGCTACTGCCGCTCCCTGTCCTGGACGTCCAAGGGTGGGCAGTTTGAGCTCCTGTCAGCCCCTAGGGCAGGTGAGGGGTGGGGCAGGAGCAGAAAGGCAGCTCCTTCAGTGACCCCTGTGTGAAACTGAGAAGCCGGGAGACTTGCCGCGGCAGCTGCTGCAGCAAACTAACTCGGGGAAAAAGCGACGTCGACTATGAAGCGGTCAGTGAGAGGCTTGATGCGGCCCATAGCAGGGGGACTTTGAAAGGACATAAATGCAAGATACATTTCTACCCCCTTCCATAAGTTTTCAGGAGAAAAAAAAATTAAAAGCTTGCCTTGTATGCAGGTTCCCTAGTGTTCTCTGTCTCATACCTCAGAAACAGGCTGCCAGGTGTTTTATCCCCACTATCCTTAGAGGCAAACTGAATAATATTAGTAAATCAGCCAACACCGTGAAGCAGGCAGACCCCAGCCTGGAGTCTGCCACTCGGGTATCTCTACTGCTGTTCCCCCCAGCTCCGCTCTACTTGGCCAGGACCTAGAAATCTCCAGCTTTTCTCTCGCTATATACCCAAGTGTAGGGTTTGCCTTCGCAGAGAGACCAGTTCCACACGTGAGAATGCAAGAGCAAAGGACCTTTATTGCTAGTCGAGCTGGCGTCCAAGCCTGCTCCAACGCGGTGGAGTCTTGACAACGACCCCCAGCCCTTATTACAGCAGGCTTGTATGTCCTTAATCACATAAGCAGAGTTAGCAGGCACCAACTTTGATCACATGAGCAAAATTAGCAGCAGGTGCCAACGTTTATGCTTTGTGGGTTTTCCCAGTAACAGGCTACAGGAGAGGACAACAGGATGTGTTGCTTACTGATTAATGGAAGCGGGTAGGGATGGGGGGGGTGGGGGGGTGGGGAGGGAAGGGGGTCTTTCCAGTAACTCTAACCACAAACTTTTGGGGAAAGAGAAACACCGGTCTTTGGGAAACAGAAACTTAGGCCTGTTTACTTTGCAGAAGTGCAGCCTGTCATGGCTTCGTGTCCTGCCTTACTCGAGCCCTTCAATCCACCAACCCATCAGTTCATCAGTCCATCAGTGATTGCTTGTCTTTCACTTAGTAATGAGAAGCTATCTTCATCCAACCAAGAGAGCAATGACTCCTTAATCTGA
Organism: Sorex fumeus; assembly: GCF_029834395.1. Lineage (NCBI taxonomy): Eukaryota > Metazoa > Chordata > Mammalia > Eulipotyphla > Soricidae > Sorex > Sorex fumeus. Next base: position 7,442,722 of record NW_026606059.1, on the reverse strand, counting down.
AAATACAAAATATCGACAGCTACTTCTAGATTCAAGAACTACCGAGGACGGGGAGCTCAGATTGAAAACAGACATTAGATTTGAGTGCAAGTTCTGATGAATGATATATATGGCTACCACACATGTGAGCAGAGAAACTTGTAGTTTCAGCCTTCTCATCTGTAAAATAATGCACTATTAGCTCCAAATTTAGAGTAGTTATAAGAAAAAAATAAAGTATGACATGTAGCTTAATTCCTGGAGGACAATGAAGGTCAAATAAATCACTTCTCCTCTGGAAATGTGTATTCAATCCAGGTCCAAGCCATCCCAGTAAAATGGCTGTTAATCCTGTTTTTGAAGACAACTGGGATAGGATATTAGCATGCTTGACCAGATTAGTATGATTTGCTAAATTGTCCTTGAAGCTTGCAGATCCATTTTTTTCTTTTTTTGGTGTCTGTACTGCCTCTCTCACAGCCACTGACCCCTTGTTAATCCGTGAGGACCTCATAGACAGTTTCCGCCTTGAGATAATCTCCCTTTATCCTCTTCAGGTTAAAAAACATTAAGGACCGGAGAGACAGCACAATTCTCTGACCCCCCCCACCCCAAACCACGTGGTTCTCTGGGTACCACTGGGTTTCATTTTCATTTCATTTCATCATCCTGTTATTCGTCGATTGCCTCGAGCAGGCCCCAGTAACGTCTCTTTCATCCTAGCCCTGAGATTATATTCAAGGCGATTTAGGAGAATGAGACTCATCATTGTTACTGGTATTTGGCATATTTGGTACGCCACGGGGAGTTTGCCAGACTCTGCCCTGTGGCCAGGCTACATTCGATAGCCTGCAAGTTTGTCAAAAGTAGGAATGAGACAATAAGATGTCATAAAAAAAAAAAGTTCTGTTAAGATGTCGCGGGGCCGCGAATGCGGCCGCGCGGTTCCGGGATCTGGATTTTATAGTCTCTGAGTCTTGGCCGCTGATGGGTGTGACCCCCGCCTACTGGAATTTGGAGGATCTGGGTGGAAGATGCTCGACTCCAATTCGAGTAGGCTTGGAGGTCTCGGCCCCGGAACCTGCGTGGCTTTGTCCCTCTGCCAGTACCTTCATGTGTGCGGAGAGTGGTCTCAGCATGGTGGTGGCTGGTCCTGGAGGTCTTCGGCTGCCGTAGCCCTGGTCGGGGCAGGGGGGAAAGCTCAACCCGCTCCCCTCCAAGGGACTCCGGGAAGGAACACCCAGGCGCGGGGCAGAGACTGCACTGCTCTCGTCCGGGATCTGGATTTTATAGTCTCTGAGTCTTGGCCGCTGATGGGATTACACGGCGCCAGGGGGCCAGGTGGTGGGTGTGACCCCCGCCTACTGGAATTTGGAGGATCTGGGTGGAAGATGCTCGACTCCAATTCACCACTGGGTATAGCCCAAAAAATAAACAATCAAAAATTGTCACATTCCTTATTGGTATGTCATAAAACCTTATCATCTATTCCTAGATAATTTAAGAGCTTGTTACTTTTTTTTTTTAAGAGTTAGAGTGAAGTTATGATGGTGTTAAGCTAGGAACCCTGAGACACAAAATTTGCTAAAGAAAACAAAATACTACGTTCTCATAGCTTGGGCTTGTGTCTGAAACTCAAGGCCAGTGATCTGCCAACTTCAGTTTCTAGCCAGGAGCAGCAGCATAAGTGGGGAACATATTGGAAAAGTAGATTTTAAAACTTATTTAAATTTTTAATTTATTTTCTATTTTTTTTGTATTTAAAATATTGAGGTTCTGGAGTGTCTGATACCGCTAGTGATGATTTCCCATGCAAATAATTCCAACACCACACCTCTTACCAGTGTACCCACCTCATTCTCCTGAGGACTCTAACACCCTTCCCTAGAAGGACAGTTTTGTTTTGCTTTTCTTTTTTTTTCCTTAAATTTTATTTATTTATTTACTTTTATTTTTTTTATTAGTGAGACACCATGATGTACAGTTGTAGACTTACAAATTTTTGTGCTTGGGTTTCAATTATACAATGATCGAGTACCCATCCCTCCACCAGTGTCCATTCTCCACCACCACGGGTCCCAGCATCCCTTCAACGCCTCCCATCCCCCCAATCCCACCCCATCCCTGTGGTGGGGCATTCCCTTTTGTTTTCTCTCTCCTTTTGGGTGCTGTGGTTTGCAAGAGGCATTGAGTGGCAATCATGTTTGGTCTATAGTCTACTTTCAGCATGCATCTCTCTCTCTCTCTCTCTCTCTCTCTCTCTCTCTCTCTCTCTCTGTGTGTGTGTGTGTGTGTGTGTGTGTGTGTGTGTGTGCCTACCAAAAACTGAATCCAGGCCTCACATGTAAAATAGGTTTCCAAGACTGGGCTACATCCTTAGTCCTGACCCATCTCTGTTATCACTGAGAGGGGAAATGGTATGATAAAGTTTGCTCTGCCTCAGTTTACTGCTTCAGCAGCATGAAGATAAGAGATGGTACCTCCTGGAAGCCCGTCCCTGTGAATGTGACTCAACCAAAATCTGAACAACCAGATTAGCAACTCGCAGGGAGAGAGGAAGAAAGTGAGTGGAAAGGCATTCCTTCAGGAAAGAGAGTAGGAAAAATGTCTCTTCTGCCCCAGGGAATGAGAGCTTTCCTGCCATCAACCCTCCCCCCCCCCCCCACCAAGTTACTGTGGGAAATGCAGTGCCTTTGTTGTTTTTAATTAATTTATTTATTTTTGGTAGGGTGAACTACAGTACCCTGAATTGTGGGGGCTTTGTGATGTGTGTTGGGGATTATGAAGCAATAGATGTAACATTTTCCCATATCAAAAGCTTGGGCATGTTTCCAAGAGCACAAGTTTCCATAGCAAAACATCTTCTGTGTTTCAATTACTCAAGAGGCCGAAGAAAATCGGTGTGAAAGATAGTTCACGGGCACTAAGGAGGGAGATAAATGGTCACTCACCCGGGCCACATGATTTGGTACTGGCCAGTTTGTCCCTGAGCTCTCAAGCAATTGGTTTGAAGAGAAGACAAAAGAGAGGACAGAGTATCCTGAAGAAAAAAAAAGATTTTTCTTTACTATGGAATGAAGCTAGAGGTTCTGCTTTATGTTTGTTGTACCCTAAGTCTGAGTCCCTCGTTCAGAACACCTGGGCTCCCCAGTCTCGCAACTTCAGATTTCAGCAGAAAAGATTTAGTTTAAGCAAACAAAGAGATAAAGCCATGAGTCTCAGATTTAAAATGTTGTGATTTTTTTGTTTTGTTTTGTTTTGCTTTTTGGGTCACGCCCAGCGATGCTCAGGGGTCAGTCCTGGCTCCGCACTCAGGAATCACTCCTGGCGGTGCTCGGGGGACCATAATAGGATGCTGGGTATTAAAATGGTTGGCTGCATGCAAGGCAAACACCCTCCCCGCTGTACTATCGCTCTGGCCCAAAACGCTATGATTTTGTTTAAATTTTCCTTCTTTTGGAGGGCAAAGTTATGCCTTTTTAAATTAATTTCACGTTGGTCATAGGCCTTCCCCAACAGGTTACTGGTTTCTAGCACGCAGCTTACTGGTGTCGAATCTTCTCACAAAAATTTGTGGGTCTACAACTGTACCTCATGGTGTTTCACTAAATAAAAATTAAAAAAAAAGGAATGTGCCCATTTCTACACTGCATCCCTCATGCTCTGCAGTCTTAGGATTTCAAAAAGTCCTTCTGTATTTTGAAGAACCTTGGTGGAAACCCACTTGCTTAAAAGGCCCCTGTCTTCCCGTCTCACTTGGAATCCTCTTTATATGGATTCTTCCTGAGATGGAAGACAGTATTTGAACTTCTTTAATGTTGTGGGACCACACCCAGCAGTGCTCAGAGCTTACTCCTTTCTCTGCTCTCAGAAGTCACTCCTGGCCGAGCTTGGGTTCCTATGGAGTGCTAGTGATTGAACCTGGGTTGTCTTTGTTCAAGGCAAGTGCCGGTCCCACTGTGCTATCACTCCGGCCCCTAGATATTTGGCATGTGAATTCAAATCCAAGTCCAGCTGTTTTGGAAAGAAGGCAAAAGCATCAAACTCTCCCGTGGCCTGCCACTGAAATGAAGCAGTCCTTCCACAGGGGACTGAGCAGGATTAGGTGGGTGCTGGCAAAGCCAGAGAGCAGGAAGTGGCCACTAACAGAGGCAGTGGGCCCAAATCTTAGTCACTGGACAGTGGAGTGGGCAGAACCTTCTTCCAGATGCTGGAAATGCACAAATGCTCCCGTGCCTGCTGGGAACTGGGACTGGTCTGTGTATGGAGAGAAGCATGTGTTCATGTACCACCCCTCTTGTCAGAACGTTGGGAGACCGTGTCTGAGCAGGGGTAAGCGCATAGTTGGGAAGTTGACCAACGTGGGAACATTCTTCAGAGTTTCCTCTGCACTGTTTTTGTTTTGTTTTGTCTTATTTTTTGGCTTTTGGGGTCACACTCAGCAATGCACAAGCGTTACTCCTGGCTTTGCACTCCTGGCAGTGCTCAGGGGACCATATGGGATGCTGGGAATCAAACCCAGGTCAGCCGCATGCAAGGCAAACGCCCTACCCGCTATGCTATTGCTCCAGCGCTGGTTTTGAATTCTGAGTTCTCTAGGACTGTTGCCTGGTGGTACACAATCTACCTCCCTCAGGAATCAGGGGAGACCCCCTGCCCTGGAGGGGACACAGAACGCCAGTCTGAGAAGCCACCAACTCTGGACCTAAGAGTTTACACGCAAGAGTGTAATTGTATTTGTAATTTGTAATTACAAGACTGTAATTTGTGCTTGCATTCTTTGCATGCAGATAGGACGGGTTCAACTCACTGCTCAGCGCAAGAGGCTCTAATGCTATATGTTCATAGTCACAATCCTCCCGTTGTTCATCGATTTGCTCGAGCGGGCCCAGTAACATTGTGAAACTTGTTACTGTGTTTGGCATATCGAAAACGTCACGGGTAGCTTGCCAGGCTTTGCCGTGCAGGCGAGATACTCTCGGTAGCTTGCCGGGCTCTCCGAGAGGGGCAGAGGAATTGAACCCGGCTCGGCTGGCCCAGCTACATGCAAGGCAAATACCCTACCACTGTGCTATCACTCCAGCCCATGTTCTATGTTATTCATGAATAATGTCCTCCTAATGATCGGCTCCTGGAAGATGACCCATGTTATTCCTACTAACAGAGAAAAGGAGGCCCCAGCGGGGGGTGAAAGATAAGAGGAAGGACCCAGGTAGCCAGTGCAAATCTTGCAGGCATTTCTCTCAGTTGAACCAATGGGCTTCCCATCAGCCAGTCAAGTGATGTTCTGTGGCCTTGTGAACTTACTGCTGGGGAAAATGAGTGATTGGTTATACCTCAGAGTGGCATGCAGAGCCCCACTCTTTCCCGGATCCTGAGAACATGAGGGAATGAGGCAGTATTTTCCCTACGAGCAAACGGTCTCGTGTGGGAGGCAGTGAAGGACACCAGGGTAGGGGGCCAGTGGCAGGGAACCTCCAGCCTTTCACGTGCCTGAGTGGCAGGACCGCCTTTCTCGTGCTGGGGATTCCTGCTCGACCAAGGATTCCCTTCCCATAGGCTCTCCTCCCTGTCAGCGTACCTGGAAGTCGTACCTGGATGTCTCAGCAGCCCTTAAGCAGGAGTAGGGGAAGAGTAAAAGAGGCAACCAGTTGAAATTAGGACAATTTCTAGGGTGCTTAGAAATGGAAAACATAGTGATATTTTCCATCTCAGTTGGACCCAAATAAGGTGCTGGTGAGGGATGTGCAGGCTGCATTTTTCTCTCTCTTTTTAAAGTTTTATTTTAGGCTCTGTGATTTACAATTTGGATAAAGGCGGGGTTTTATTTGGAACACATTCCAGGGCTCAAGCGATAGTAGAGAGAGCGGGGTTCTTGCCTTGGATGTTTGATCCTTGGAAGCCCATGTGGTCCCCTGAGCCCAACAGAGGGGAATCCCTGATCATAGAACCCAGAATAAGCCTTGAGCACAGCCGGGGGATGGCCCTAAAAGCCCAGATATAGAATAATAGATTGCATTATCAGATGGATAACCTGGCAGGCTACCAAATGTAACCTGCCCACACGGCAGAGTCTGGCAAACTCCCCGTGGCGTACCCAATATGCCAAGTGCCAGTAACAATGAAGGGTCTCATTCTCTTAAAGAGCCTTGAATATAATCTCAGGGCTAGGATGAAGGAGACGTTACTGGGGCCTGCTCGAGGCAATCGACGAATAACAGGATGGTCGTGATCGTGATCGTGATCACATCAGAGTATCAGCATTCCTCCACCATCTTCCCGGTGTCTCTTGCCCTCCCTACCCACTGTCGTGATTTGTTTCCTACTAAAGGCCAGTCCCCAGTTTCTGCTGCCTTTGGATATTTGTTGCTTCCTTACTTGGTTTCTTTATATCCCACGTAGGAGACTTCATTTTGTGTCTACCCCGCTCCCTCTGACTTCAGTCAGCGTCATACTCTCTAGACCTGTCACATAGCACAAATTTCATAGCTTCGTCTTTTCTTACAGTTGAGTAGTATTCCACTGTGTGTACGTACGATAGCTTCTTCCTTTTATTTTTCTGTGTTAATGTTTTTGTTTATTGTGCTTAGTTGGCTTCTATGGTACTTTCCCATCTAATTTGGTGTGCTCCTACTGGATTGTCTGTATCTTAGAATTTGGAGATGTCTCAAAACTCCAAAATATTTAACTGGGCATTAAGCTTACATGGTGGTGGTTTGGGGATGTATATTTTGGCTGCGGGGGATTCCAGAAGTTCGGGATGGGAGTGGGAGAGGGCTCCTTGCCCCCACTCTGAGAAGACCCCAGAATGCTCAGTCTGGAGATGGGTGTGTCCATTACCATAGTTTCTTTATCCAGTTATCTGTTCTTGAACATTTGACTTCTTTCTCTTAAAGGCAAGTAGTCATCTTCTCTAAAAAACAATTCAAAGACTTTAGTAAAACTTCTACAGATTGGCATTTTAATCTCAGAAATGGTGTTAGTAATACAGGGTACAGTAAGGTATTACAGAAAATAATTTTCATGCTGTTTTGTAATATTTGAATGGACAAATTCTTTAGAGTTTCCTTTGTGCTATGATAATGTTAATTGGGATATTTTGTTTTTGACAAAAACTAAATATATATCAGAAATAATAATTATAATATCAATATTCTGAAATTATTAGTGTTTTAGAATTGTCCTAAGATTTGGTCTTGACCTAATTTTTAAATGACAGATTCTAAAACAATTAGGAGTGTATGATGAACATAATTTTAATATATGTATACTACCTGTCAACTATATGATTCTTTTTCTGTTGAACATTTCATTTTCATTGTTCCTACGACTTAATATTATAATCATCTGTGGAGACATTACTGGGCTTGCTCGAGCAAATCGATAAACAATGGGAGGACAATGTTTGTTGAAGCTTCTGCACCTCGAAAGAAACAGTGACCAAAATACAAAGATAGTCTACAGAATGGGAAAGGATATTCACTCAATACCCATCTGACAAGGGGTTGATATCAAAGATATACAACACTCTGGTTGAACTCCACAAGAAGAAAACATCCAACCCCATCAAAAAATGAGGTGATAAAATGAACAGAAACTTTCTCAAAGAAGAAATCCAGCCCTAAGATTTTAACAGCCTCTCCTTATTTATCTTTCCCAACTATTTGGAGGCTCTTTCAGGGGAATAAGACCTATTGTTGTTACTGTATTTGGCATATCGAATACGCCACGGGGAGCTTGCCAGGCTCTGTCCGTGCGGGCGCGATACTCTCAGTAGCTTGCTGGGCTCTCCGAGAGGCATAAATGGGTAGAAAGTGTCTTATAATGTGTCCAGAAAATGGCCTGGAGTATAGTGGTGGTTGGGCATTGAAGGTCAGCTGCTGGGGCTGGGTCCCTTGGGGTAGGGAGGGCTCTCATCCGCTTCAAAGCCTGGCACAGAGTCCAGCTCATAAGGCAATTCTACTTTTATGCTTCTCTCGTATTTCCCCTTTTGCCATTCAACTATATTTCTATTTCAACTTTTAAATTGCTATTTTGCATTTACATTTTTATAACTGTATGTACATTGTTAATTAACTTCATTTCCTATAGAACTTTACTTTCCCTGGAGATGAGTAATATGCTATTTAAAAATCACTTTAATTTATTCTGAACTTGCCAATTTAAGCCAGTTAGCTTACCAAATTGCAAGTTTCTTTTCATTATGGTCAGACATAAAGTTAACTGATAAATTCTACTTTTCCTTGGAGACATCTGAACAGTTGCTCAAGCTTTTCCAACTTCTTTTCATCATCTTGCTTATTTTTCCCATCTTTTTCTTATGTTGGTTTTATATTTCCTGGATCGCCAACTTACTCTTTTTCAAGTCTTATGATCCTTGCCTGCTTGCCTATATGTCAGAAAAGTTTCTCTATTTACAAGGGTATTGACAATTAGGAAGATTGCTCATATGTTAAATCCAACATATTTTTATTAAGTCTATAGGATTTGGAAGAAAATAAGAGTCAAAATAAAAGAAACAAACATGCAATTTAGAACTGTAGCTGTGCTGTAGTATAAGTGTTATAATATCATTTGTTATACACAAAGGACCTATATGCCTTATATATACATACATACACAGGATAATAGAAATACAAAGAAAGTAATAATTATTATCTATTTTCCTCCAGGATAACCTTCACTTTTAGAACACCATAATAATAACAATAACGACAATGATAATAGTAAACACTTAGTAAGTGCCCATTATATACAAGTATTAAGATATTATTTAAGATCAGTTTCCACTTGAATTTAAAATGATGAATTTTTTTGAGCATCCTACATGAAATGATAATTCCTTGGAAGAAAGTCATATATCAAGAACGTTAGAAGAACCAACATAATTTGACAACTGGTATTTTGAATGTATTTGTTTCTTCTTCCATCTCTATTTATATTTTTTAAATGAAATGAAATGACAGCTTTATTAAAAGAAGTGCCCTTTGCAGGACATTATGTGCATTATTTGTGTAGAAAGGGATGTTCAATGTGTATTTTGACATAAATTACACATTTAAAATATTTATTTTTAGGACACACAATAAGTATGGCATGCACCTCCCCCCCAAAAAAGGCATTATGATATGTAAATATATTAAAATTGAAAACAAGCCTTTATTTTTAAATTTTTGTATTGATGAATCACCGTGAGGTACAGCTACAGACTTACAAACTTTTATGCTTGCGTTTCAGTCATACAATGGTGTAGTACCCATCTCTCCACCAGTGCCCATTTTTCACCCTCAATGGTCCCAGCCTCCCTCCCACCACCCCAAGCCCGTTCCCCCCACCGCACCCTGCCTTTGTGTCAGGGCATTCCCTTTTGCGCTCTCTCTCTCTCTCTCTCTCTCTCTCTCTCTCTCTCTCTCTCTCTCTCTCTTTCTCTCTTCTTTTGGGTGTTATGGTTTGCAATAGAGGTATTCATTGGTATTAAGTGACCATCATGTTTGGTCTATAGCACGCATCTCCCAACCCAAGCAGGTCCTCCTAAAACCCTTTACTTGGTGGTCCCTTCTCTATTTGAGTGTAAAAGAGGTTTTAAAATAACCTTTCTACCTATGGTTAGTTTTATCTGTTAAACCATGTGCACTTATATTGCTTCTATAATTTAAAATGATTTAAAATTAAATTCAATGTTCATAACATGATATTAACGATAGCACAGCAGTAGGGTGTTTGCCTTGCACGCGGCCGGCCCAACTGACCTGAGTTTGATTCCTCTGCCTACTCGGAGAACCGAGCAAGCTACCAAGAGTATCTCGCCCGCGTGGCAACGCCTGGGAAGATACCCGGGACGTGTTTGATATGCCAAACATAGTAACAATAAGTCTCACAATGGAGACGTTACTGGGCCTGCTTGAGCAAATCGATGAACAACGGGAGGACAGTCTACAGTGCTACAGTGCTACAGATATTAGAAGAATGATCATAACATAAAATATCCGACAAACATAAATTATCTTGAAGATAATTTCAGGACTGAAAAGCTCACCAGTCAAGAGTAAGGTAAGCACTGGCAGAATACTACCTATATCTGGAAGAGGAGTGGGAAAGAAAACATGAGAAATCTTAATAGGACAGGTTCTTGGAGAATCTCCAAAAGTTTGTTAACCCCTTCGCTATCCACCCCTCACCGACTTCCAGCCTGAAGAGGGCGCTGTCTGCAAGTCAGAGCAGGATGCATCCAGTCTGGCCTCTCTGGCACCTCTTTCTCCTTCCTCTTGAGCAGTAGTCACAACCTGGTAGAGAGCCAGGACTCGGGATGTCTGATGTTCACATTAACTCTGAGGCAGGAAGTAGGGCAAGAGATTGAAATGGGAAAAAAATGGGGCCTCAATGAGTCAATCTGAAGGCGAAATGAAGAAGTCAGGAGGGACTAAAACTGAAATCTTGGCTCCACCTGTGAATCCAGAAACCCAAGCAAATGTCAACATCAAGGAAAGTGAAGCATGAGCACCCAGGAGTTTCAACCCTTAAAACTCCCAGGGCCACAGAGAAGCTCATTCTGATCCTATTGCATAAACCAAGCTGAGAGATAGATTAAACAATGTCTCTTAGAGTTATTAAACCAATGTCTTGCAACTGGAACCTGCTGAAAATAGCATTTTAATTCTACGGGTCTGTTTCTCGAGACTCTGATTGTAAGGACCATAAGGACAAAAACTCACTATGCCACTGAAAACTTGTATTTAACAAAAAGTAAGAGCTTTAAAGAGAAATGAAGCTGGTAAATAAGATAGTTTACCTACACTGCAGAATTAGGGAAGATATTCCAATGGAAAAAGAAGAAAAACAACTGGCCTCTCTGGCACCTCTTAGAAACATTGAGTTTAAGCTAGAGATAGGGGTGTCAGGGGAAGAACATTTAAGATCATGGAAATAGCCTATGCCAAAGTCCTGTGGCAAAAGAGACTGCTGAGTTTGAGAAAAAGCCAACATAGGAAGTGCTGACTACTTTTGGTGACACATAAATCAGTTGCATCATCTCCTGTAGAGATTGATAAATACCTGGAGTAGAGGAACAAGAGAGAGAGTACAGCAGGTAAGGCACTTGCCTTGCACTCAGCAGATCCAGGTTCAATCCACACTATCCTATAAGGTATCGGGAGAGAGAGAGAGAGAGAGAGAGAGAGAGAGAGAGAGAGAGAGAGAGAGAGAGAGAGAGGAGAAAGAAGGAAGGAGAGAAAGGAAAAGAGAGAAAGAGAAAAAAGAAAGAAAGAGAGAGAAAGAAAGAAAGAAAGAAAGAAAGAAAGAAAGAAAGAAAGAAAGAAAGAAAAGAAAAGAAAAGAAAGAAAAAGACAGACAGACCCGGATTATATATGTGCCCTGGCAGAAAGGACCTTGGGGAAAATTTAATGTGATCATGTGTATCAAAGTTTGGCAGTAAACTAGACCTTGTCCTTGCTTGCTTTGTTCTTCTGCTGCAGTAGTTCCTCATTCTTCCCTTCCATTCCATTCCTAATTCTGCAGGTTAGACAGTGGTGAGCAACCACGCTCAGGTTGCATGCACAAAGAAATGGATTTGGTGGCCGGGTTCCTCTGCAGTCTTTGCAAAGAGGCCTCCTCCCCCACTGCCTTCTCTCTGTCTGAGTGACTCACCATCACAGAGACGGAGACGCAGACAGCTGAAGTGCATTTGGCCAAGGCCAGTAGCACATTGTGTAGCAGAGTTTGTTGCCTTTTTCTACCCTGGGCTTTCAAGAGCAATTCAAATAAGAGATGAGCCGAGAGCCAAGGTCTATTGATCCGCATCTGTTAGAATTGTGGGGATGTCAGATCTGTCCCCATTTGGCATCACCCTTCCAAACTGTGCCAGGAAAGCACTGGAAAATGCCTACTGGCTGTGTGATGGAAAGGCAGCTGTCTGGTTTGCACTCACTTTGTTTATCTGGGTCTGCACTGTGGTATAGCATCCATCCACTATAGAATGTCTATGTTTGGATACTTCAACTTTAGACCTGCAACTTGTTTTTTATTTTTGTGAATAAGAGTAGATTATGTTGAACTAAGTATAGGATAGCTGGTTATTCAAGAAAATCCTGTAAGCATTACAGGAATCAGTCCCTGATCTTTAGAAAAATAACAAACACTTTCAGAGAGTGGCGATTCTCCAGTTTAGCACCTGCAATGAGGAAAGGCAGGTATTGGCAGCATTTTTTGGAGGATCTTCCCAAAATACCCTCTAAACTGGACCGACTTTGTTGAGTTCAGTGCAGTTACAGCAGAATGTTTCATTGCTAATAGGGAATCCTACATAATAAAACACATTTAACAAGAATACTTACTATTCACTTAAAAATAGCCTGGCTATGCTCCAGGTTGTGGAATCTGAGAAGGAAGGGCTCCTAGCAAAGGGGAGAGTATCAGTGACCTCAGGGGTACCTTCCCGGATCCTAACAAAGACTGGCAAAAAAGTATGATGAGAACAGATGAAAAGGCAGCTACTTTTCTGCAGGGAGGGCAGAGAAAGCCTCAGATGACTCTCTGATTCTGATTCTCACATACCTCTTCACTGAGACATTGTGTAAGTCTCTTACGTGAAGGATAATTTGTTTGGATATATATCTAACCATATTTTATGGTTAGAACATTATTTTTTCTGCTCCTATAACTGATATCACTAAATGATATGCTTTCACCAGAGAGGTTTCTCTTGAGTCCTGGTTTCTCTTTGTCGTGGTAACATTGAACTTAATTGAGTTCTTACCAGGAACATAAGCACATTTAGCCTTCAAATAATACCACGGGGCAGCTTTTATACCCATCCTCCAAGACAAATGAGAACTATGACAGTTGAAAGGATTAAGTGATAATCCAAATCCCCACGTTTAGAGCAAGAGAGCTATGAAATGGAGAGTCTAGTGGCAGAGATCTTGCTCTCAATCAGGAGTCAGAAAACTGTGGCCTGTGGCCCAAATATGGCCCTCTGCTTGCTTTTGTAAATAAAGTTTTATTGGAACATATCAATGCCCGATTGATTCCTCTTGTCTATAGCTGCTTTCCTGCTAAAAATATGGAGTGGAGTCATCATGATATAGTATAAACCGAAAAACCTTTTTTATGTGTTATCTGATTCTATTTGAAAAAAAATCATTGGCCTCTTTATTTCAATTGCTATCCTAAACAAACTTTTATTTCTTAATATCATTTATTATTTGACATAGAAATGGATATATGTTAATATATTTGCTATAATCAAAGGAAGCAGTTACTTAAAATGACATTAGAAGTTCTTGACCAGGGGAATTTAGGATTTACCATTTAAATTTCATTTACCATTGCATTTGAACACAATGTTTGAAGATATTTTAAATATTCATAATGAAGGGGTGTTACTAAATATGTAGGAGGTAGAAGCCAGGGTGACGATAAAAATTCAACAATACCCAAGAAACTTTATTTGTTTTGGATCTGTATACCCTGAAGTGCAATTTCTAAGTCATATGCTAACTCTATTTTGTATTATTTGAGAAATCTCTGTATAGTTTTCTACAGTAGCTAGATCAATTTATATTCCTACTTCACCCTAATACCCATATCTTGATGAGAGTCATTCTAACCCATGTGAGGTGACATTTCATTGTAGTTTTGATTTTCATTTTCACTTTTTAATGATTAGTGACATTCACCACCTTTTCATCTGTTTGTTGACTGCTCTTATGTGCTCTTTGGAAAAACATCTATTTAGTTCTGCCGACTCCTTTTGATATAAGTCTGGGCCTCCCAGAGGACAGAGGCTGTCACTTCCCTCTCTGCATCTCCTCAGCCTAAAACCTGGGAGATTCCATTATTGACAATTCCACCTCAATGGACATTAGATTGCATGCTCAATTGAATGGATTTAGTGTGTATTTAAATAACCCTAGAACTTTTTCTAAACTCGTTTTTTAAAAAATCCAGAAAAAAAATCCTATTTGCCACAACCTTCATTACGTGAAATGAATTGCAGAGGTCATGACTGATGCCTCTAGCTGCCTAAGAAGGACAAAGCTAAATGAATGGACCATTACCTCATAGCAGCCTCTCTAAAACATGCTATTGCCATGAGCAGCTCTGCAATATGCTGGCTGGTAAAATAAAGAAAAAGACAATGCATCTCCCAGCATTTGAGAACTAGAAAGTACACACAGGCAAAACCTCATTGAGACAAGAATAAATAAAAGCCTGTTCTAAATCCCTGGCGTCTTGCAGGCAGTTAGAGAGGGAGAAACGCAGCAGGAGGAGGGATGATGTATTTGCCCTCCATGCCTTTCCAAAACGGAGGGCAAATATAGCCACTGGGTTCTCGGACCTAGGAGAAGGATTGCTTGATTAGGGGGTGAAACATCTGGATGATCTAACCCACTCTAATTTCATCTAACTCTACTCTAACCCATTATTCCAGGGGGGTTTGCTCTACTGGGGGTCCTGAAGGTTTATGCTGTAGAGAAGGAATGCCCTGGGCTGATATAGGAAATCTGGAGGCAAGTATAGCTGCTTTATCCTCTGCAACTTCCTACATGTGTCATCTGACTAGAGATTGAATGACTCAGCAAATGAATTTATGATGGGCATAGTGAGATGAACCCAGATACTGGCTTCAGATAGTTCTGTATCTAAATTCCAGTCCTACCATTACTTCCAATGTCTTGGGTAGTGGAAGTGACTCTAAATTGGGCTTAATAGTCTTTCAACAACAACAACAACAACAATAACCACAACAACAACAAACCCCCCCAAACAACAAAAACAAACAAACAAATAAATAAAGTCTTTCAAGTCAAGGAACTTACTCATTCTATATAAGAAGCACACAGACACACACACACAGACACACACAAACTATGCTAGTATTATTGAATAAATAAGAATGAATAAAAGCATTCGCCGCCTCGCAACATCTTATCATCTCATTCCTACTTTGGACAAACTGGCAAGCTATCGAATGTAACCTGCCCACATGGCAGAGTCTGGCAAACTCCCCATGATGTACCCAATATGCCAAATACCAGTAACAATGATGGGTCTCATTCTCCTAACTCTGAAAGAGCCTTGAATATGGCACTTTTTAAAAAAAATCTCAGGGCTAGGACGAAGGAGACGTTACTGGGGCCTGCTCGAGGCAATCGACGAATAACAGGATGGTCATGATCGTGATCGTGAATAAAAGTTTAAAGCTTCACCCAGCTGTACTCAGAGCATACTATAGGTAGGCTCTGTGTTCAGGGATAACTCCTGGGAGGCAACAGGGGACTATTTGTGGTGTCAGGAAGCAAACCTGGTTCAGTCACATACAAGGTAAGAGCATCACTGCTGTACTGTTACTTTAGCACATATTCTTACTTTTATGTGTGTCTGTTTCAAGTTCTTTTAAAATATACAAGTATTATCTAATTGAAAAGCAGGTTAAATTAAAAATTATTATTATAGTGTAAATGTTTATGGTTTTGATGGACATAGTTTTTTTTATTTATTTATTTTTTATTTATTTTTTTTTTATTAGTGAAACACCATGAGGTACAGTTGTAGATTTACAAATTTTTGTGCTTGGATCTCGGTCATACCACGATCAAATACCCATCCCTCCACCAGTGCCCATTTTCCACCACCAGGATAATATCCCTCCCCCCCCATCCTCCCTTGATGGACATAGTTACTTCAACTGCCCCCCCCCCGCGCCACACACACACACACACACACACACACACACACACCCCAAAATGCATGTGGAGAGCAGTGCAGAGTCTCCTGCCCCCGCGCCTGGCTGTCCTCACCTGGGCCCCTTAGAGGGGTGTGGGTTTAGTTTCCCTCCCCACCCCGAGCAGAGCTACGGAAGCAGAAGACCTCCAAAACCAACCATAACCATGCTGAGACCACTCTTGACACGCATGAAGGTACTGGCAGAGGAACAAAGGCATGCGGATCTCAGGGCTGAGATCTCCAAGCCTGCTTGGATCGGGGCTGGGTATCCTCCACCCAGATCCTCCATCTTCCAGTAGGCAGGGGTCACACCCACCAACTGCCCCACAGAGCCGTGTAATCCCATCAACGGCCAAAACCCAGAGACTATAAAACCCAGCTCCTGGAGACATCTTATTATCTCATTCTTGCTTTGGACAATCTGGCAGACTACCAAATGTAACCTGCCCACACGGCAGAGTCTGGCAAATCCCCATGTTGTACCCAATATGCCAAATACCAGTAACAATGATGGGTCTAATTCTCCTAAACCTGAAAGAGCCCTGAATGTGGCAATTTTTAGAATCTCAGGGCTAGGACGAAGGAGACATTACTGGTGCTTGCTCAAGGCAACTGACGAACAACAGGATGATCGTGATCATGAAATTAATTTTCATTTTTAATTATTCATATTCATAAAATATTCTTTTTTTAAGTTTTTTTAAAAAACTTTTTATTAGTGAAACATCATGAGGTACAGTTGTAGACTTACAAATTTTTGTGCTTGGGTTTCAATTATACAATGATCGAGTACCCATCCCTCCACCAGTGCCCATTTTCCACCACCACGGATCCCAGTATCCCTCCCACCCCCACTCCCCCATCCTACCCTGCCTCTGTGGCAGGGCATTCCCTTTTGTTCTCTCTCTTCTTTTGGTTGCTGTGGTTTGCAAAAGAGGCATTGAGTAGCAATCATGTTCGGTCTACTTTCAGCATGCATCTTCCATCCTGGGAGGATCCTCCCAACACCCTTTATTTGGTGCTCCCTTCTCTATCTGAGCTGAAAAACCCCACAATTTTTAAAGTGTATCATTTGGCTTTTCTCACGTAATAGACCAGAGATTCAGAGAGCAAATATTTATTTTCTCCCAAATATTTATGATTGGTTTGGTGGTTCTTTTCATCTGGTCTGGCTCCACTAGTGTTAGAAGTTTTAAGATATCTTTACTCCTGTCTGAGATCACAGTGAACTGCTTCAGTTGCTAGAGAACATTTTAGAGATCAGAAAAGCTAAGCAGTTATATCTAAGGTGTGAATACTGATTTCACTCAATAACTGCTACAGTAGAGGAAAGAGTTCTATTCTGATTTTCACAAAGGTTTTTGGATCTCTTAAGGTGAGAATAAGAGAGTAAGGGGAAAATAAATACGATTTAAAAAATTCAAGGAAGTAAGGAAAAAATACAACTAAAAGTGGATAAGAAGCTTTTTCCATGTAAATGCATTTAAGTCATAGCACAGCGGGTAGGGCGTTCGCCTTACAAGCGGCCAACATGGCCGACCCGAGTTCGATTCCTCCGCCCCTCTCGGAGAGCCCGGCAAGCTACCGAGAGTATTCGATATGCCAGACACAGTAACAACAAAGTCTCCAATGGAGACGTTACTGGGTCCGCTCGAGCAAATCGACGATCAACGGGAGGGCCTTTACCTTTACCTTACTAATAGTCTTAAAGTTAGATTCTTAATTTCCTGTAGAGGATGGGAAATAGACCTTTTTCCTTAAAAAATATGTTTTAAAAATAACTTTCAGCTTTTTCAGAGAAACAAGCAGTTGTAATAAATATAACAGTGTCTGAAGGGACAGAGAAAGAATTCATAACTGTGATCTTTTTAGCAAATGATATTAGAATGAAAGATCAGGTATTAACTGAAACAAAGGGTAAATTATTTTGGGAACCTTGAGTTTTAGCACTTCCCACCTCGAGAACTCTAAGGTGGGAACTGCTAAAAGCCTCATAGAGTTTGGTCAAGACTAGGTAGCTATTTCCATGGAGTTGGTTATTTATGCCAAGTGATTCTGCAGTTTGCTGGTGTATCTCCACATGTCCTCTCATTCTGAACACAACAGGCTTATTCTGGTGTGTTCACATTTTGTCACATGAATTCCCAGATGAAATTAAGCAAGCTTTGTTACAGTTTAAGCTTTTAATTATTTCCTATTTACAAACATCCCATTGGCCCAAGAAAGTCACATGACCAGGCCCAGATTCAAGTGATGGAGAAACAGATCCCTTCTCTGGAGGCAGAGATCAAATTGACACTTGTATTGCATTTTGGCCAAGGGTGGTGCATCTAGGGATAGAAGCAATCCTTTCTGCCATTTTTGCAAATAAATTGCCAAAGATTTTTGTCTGCCCCCTAACCTTGTATCTTTCTCTCCAGGCCCTATTCTTGAGACAGGAAGAATAAAAAATTTAATCAAGTGGCTATTCATATAGCAATCTCACTTAAAACTTCTATATTCTAGTCAATAATCTGTTTCGGTAGACTGGGTTTCTCTAGAATAAATACTCATCATTTACCTCCACTCTTCTTAATTCTCTAAGATGGCAACTGGTAACTGCATTAATCATGATGTAATGCAGAGAAGGTTGCATCTGGCTGCTGTGGCTGATGCAGCATGTCTTAAACACAGAAATGTCTATGCTTGGTGAGGGCTTTACTCCAGTCCACTACCTGCTTGCCAGGTTGGTTGGAACTGCATCAGGCTGGAGAAGGTCTCTTTCGAGTAGTCAATCAAAGAGGCATCTCTACCTGAATGCCGCTTATTCTAATCTGTTCTAAAGAACCAGCTAAGAGAGGCTCAGGAAAAGCATTCTCTACCTCTTCCAGCCCACTGAGTGGTATTACTTAGAAAGATATATTCTCCTTCTCTCTTAGTTCTTATAGTGGAAAGCTGTGATTGAAGAACTCTCTGGATCCTACACAGTCCTTGGCAGCTTCCTAGTTTCTGGACCTTGAGGAACCCCTTACCTTTTGAAGGCTCTGAAGATCTCTCATAGGTCTGGCTGTGACCCCCAAGTGGATTCCTTAGTTTCTGCTCAGTAAGTGTTCTTGGATAGTATTCACTACAGAGCTATCTTGGCCCTAGTATAGAATCAATCACTTGGATATTTCTATGCCCCAGCAGAACTAAAAACTCATAGGTAAATCCACAAAACAACTAATAACAAGGTTCAGGTCAAAGTGTTCACTAACTGTATTTTCTTCTTTATAGTTTACGGTTTCAGATCTTATACTTAAGCCTTCAGTCCATTAGCTTAGGTTAACACTGGCGGCTGTTGGCTTCTTTGTTAAAAATCAGCTGTCAATCTATGTGTATGTTTGTTTATTGGTTCTCTGTCCTATTGATATGAAAGACTGTCTTACGCATAATTATGCTTTGCATAACAGAAGCTGACAGACAACGACTTTCCTCTTGGTTTAATGATACTGTAAATTGGGAGACAGATGTTGGGCTGTAAAAGTGCTATTCTAAAAGATACCCAGGACCAACAGCACCAAAGTCACTTGGAAAGTTGTAAAAATGCCAGTTTATAGGCCCTACTCTAGGTCAATTAAATTAGAATAATTTGAAATTAGGGCCCAGGAATCTACATTTTAGTTATTCTTTCAGGAGATTTTGATGCCCACCAATGTCTGAGAAGCATCCCATTAGGTTCTTCCCACTAAATTCAAAAATACAAATTAGAAAAATGCATTAATCATGAAAATTAGGGGTGAGTTGTACAGCTTTTTGGGGGGCAGGATTTTATGGTCACACCCAATGATGGCCAGAGGTTACTTCTGGCTCTGCACTCAGGAATTACTCCTGGCAGTGCTCGGGGAACCATATGAGATGCTGGGGATCGAACCCTGATCGGCCACATGCAAGGCAAATGCCCTCCGCACTGTGATTTCACTTTGGCCCCTAACCAGCTTTTATAGCTTCATGTTATCACCTCTCACAGTTATTCCACAATAACAGGAAGAGTTATTCCCATTCTAATAAGAACAGGAGTCACAGCAGTGAATCTAGAGTCCCAGGACCTAGATTTTGCCACTCTGTTTGGAATGTTCTGTAATTTCTCCAAATCCTATCTTTTTTTTAAAATTTTTTTTATTGAATCACTGTGGGAAAAGTTACAGAGCTTTCAGGTTTAGGTCTCAGTCATGCAAATATCAAACACATTTCCCTTTACCAATACTTATTTTTTACCACGAACCCCAATAAAACCCCACCTCACACCCCTCCCAATGCCTGTGAGGCAGATGAATTCTAGTTAACACTCTCTCTACTTTGACTAGATTAATTGTTTCGATAAAAGATGCACCATTATTATTTAGAGTTTACCCCCCCCCCCCCAAATCAGACATGCTGAGAAAGCGTTGTGAAATGATTTGCTTTCTACAACTGGTTTCAAGAATTAAATGTTGGTTTTGGATTTCCGCTATTTTACTAATTAACCCTGGAAGTATTTCTATTAAAAGTTAGATAATTAAGAGATTGGTTTCTGTGCTCTGGAGTCGTGGCTGTGCCGGAGAGCCGCTCGTGGGGGGCAACTGGTGACCTCGGTAGGGCTTGAAGGACGGACCAGAATGCCCCCCTTCCCATGAGGTCCCTGTCGCCCCTGACCCCCGGCTCATACCTGCTGTCCACAAGGCTCCCATGCGGCTGCCATCTTCCTTTCCAGAGAGGAGAGGGCAAATGGGGCAACACCCTTTCCCCTCCGGGCAGGCATGATGGTGTGGTTTAACGCATCGTCCATTCGCTTTTCTGCTCCAAGCTTCTGGTTTTCTGCATTAAGTCCTTGTGCTTCTGGGGCCGTGGCCATGCTGGATCTCCAAATCCTATTTTCTTCCTGGAAGAAAACCAGTGTGTGGAACAGATCATTGTGGATGTTTTTTTCCAGCCTCATCATTTCATGATTCTTATCATTACAGTCTTACTGAAAAGTGTGATAGCTCTCCAGCTGCGATCTTTTCATATTTGTACCTACTACCAGCATCTGAGGCTGGCATTTTATTTATTTATTTATTTATTTGCTTTTTGGGTCACACAGGGGTTACTCCTGGCTCTGCACCCAGGCATCACTCCTGGCGGTGCTCAGGGGACCCTAAGGGATGCTGGGAATCAAACCCAAGTTGGCTGCGTGCAGGGCAAACGCCCTACCCGCTGTGCTATCACTCCAGCCCCAAGGCTGGCATTTTAAAGACTGACTGCCATCTGAGTTGAAGTCTCTTGGCAATACAAGACAGAGCAGAGTTTGGCATCAGAGGAGTAGTGTCAGGACTGCTAAATTCGCCAGAGCCTATGGAAAAATTTAGGTCAGCATGGAAGCTGGCCAAGGACTATAATCTGAGAAGTCAAGTCCAATTCATCAAATTTTCCAGCATTTTTAGTCCACAGTCTGTGATAGGAATCCACAAAATTTTATTCTATACTTACGTATTGTTTATGCTCATTTCTCTTGTTCCCTTATAAGTGAAATTCAGAAAATCACATTTTAGAATAATGTATTCATCTACGTGCCAATGGAGCTGCTCATCTCTGTTCTGAAACTTGAAAGTTATTAATTTTTTATGCATTTTCACACCAAATTTTTAGACAACTGTTACATTCTCTATGGTTAAATGATCACCAAAGATATGAGAGTGAAATAAATTATTGTGTAGGTGGAATAGTGTTCCCCTAAATATCTACATCCTAGTCATCTATGACTCTGTTACCTGCCATGACAAAAGAGTTTTTGTAGATATGAGAAAATCAAGAATTTTAAAATGAGGAGACAGAACAATAGTAAACTGATAAAAAAAATTACCTTAATTTGCTGTTTATTGTGAGATTTTTAAATTTTTATTAGTGAAACACCATGAGGTACAGTTGTGGACTTACAAGTTTTTGTGCTTGGGTTTCAGTTATACAATGATCGAGTATCCATCCCTTCACCAGTGCCCATTCTCCACCACCAATGATCTCAGTGTCCCTCTCCTCCCTCCCCCGCCCCCCATCCCATTCCTCCTCTGTGGAAAGGCATTCCCTTTTGTTCTCTCTCTCCTTTTGGTTGCTGAGGTTTGCAAAAGAGGCATTGAGTGGCAATAATGTTTGGTCTATAGTCTACTTTCAGCAAGCATCTCCCATCCTGGGAGGATCCTCCCAACACCCTTTACTTGGTGTTCCCTTCTCTATCTGAGCTGCCGTTTCCCTTAGCATGTGCGGCTGAACTTCAAGCCATGGAGTGAACCTCCTGGTACTTATTTTGGCTATTCTTGGGTGTTAGTCTCCCATTTTGTTACTTTCTATTCCCCAGACAAATGCAATCTTTCTATGTCTGTCCCTCTCTTTCTGACTCATTTCACTTAGCATGATACTTTCCATATAGTACCACTTGTATGTAAATTTTATGACTTTATCTTTTCTAACAGCTGCATAGTACTCCATTATGTAGGTGTACCAAAGTTTCTTTAACCATCATCTGTTCTCGGGCACTCGGGTTTTTTCCAGATTTTGGTTATTGTGAACAGTGTAGAAATGAGTATTCGCAGATGATATGATACTATATCTCGAGAATCCTAAATCCTCTACCAAGAAACTCCTAGAAACAATAGACTTGTACAGTAAAGTCGCAGTTTATAAAATTAATGCCCAAAAATCCATGGCCTACATATACGTGAATAATGAGACAGAGGAAAGTGACAGGAAAAAAACAATCCTGTTCACAATCATGCCCCAGAAAATCAAATACCTCGGAATCAGCCTAACTAAAGAGGTAAAGGACCTAGACAATGAAAACTACAAAACGCTATTCCATGAAATAAAAGAGGACATGAGAAAATGGAAACATATCCTCTGCTCATGGATAGGAAGAATTAACATTGTCAAAATGGCAATACTTCCCAAAGCATTATACGAATTCAATGTGATTCCTATAAGGATACCCATAAAATTCTTCAAAGAAATAGATCAAGCACTCCTGAAATTCATAATGAACAACAAACACCCACGAATAGCTAAAGCAATTCTTGGGAAAAAGACGTGGTAAGCATTACCCTCCACAAACTCTACTACAAAGCAGTAATAATTAAAACAGCATGGTACTGGAACAAAGCCAGGGCCGCAGACCAATGGAACAGGGTGGAATATCCGTACACACAAACCCAAATGTATGAACACCTAATCTTTGATAAGGGAGTGAGAAATGTGAAGTAGAGCAAGGAAAGCCTCTTCAACAAATGGTGCTGGCATAACTGGACAACCTCATGCAAAAAAAAAAAAATGGGCTTAGACCTCGACCTAACACCATGCACAAAAGTCAGATCAAAATGGAGTAAAGATCTCAATATCAGGCCAAAATTCATAAGGTACATTGACAACAAGGTCAGCAAAACCCTCCACGATATTGAAGCTAACAGTATTTACAAAGACACGCTCCACTGACCATTCAAGTGGAAACAGAGATAAACAAATGGGACTATCTTAAATTGAGGAGATTCTGCACCTCAAAAGATACAGTGACCAGAATACAAAGGCAATCTATTGTGAGATCTTTTAAGCCCAGACTGCTTTCGCTCACTTTATCTGCTTTTCAGTTTTATCCTCAAAAACAGTGCTTGGGCACTCAGGTTTTTTTCCTCAAGCAATTGCAACTGAAAGATAGGGACTACAGATAGGGTGTCTGGATTCAGACAGTATTTTATTTACAAAAAGGGAAAAGAAGGAAAAAGAAAGCAGATTATGGGAGGGGCGTCCTAAAGACGAATTCCAGAGAAAGGCAGAAATCTTTCCCCCTTTGTACCTTTGTAACAAAATTGCAGGTGGGTGAACATTTCTTTTCTGAGTTTAGAGGAGATGCATGGTGAGGATGTGGAGAAGATTATCCTCTCGTGTCCAATTTTCTTTATTCAGTCATCCAGGTCATTGGCAGAGACTAGGCCATCTGGGTTACGTAGGTCCATCCTTATGGCCTTTCAAACCAATAGTTCCTTTTCTTAGAGCCATATTCTCATCCTTCCTACTCTCCTGTGCCTCCATCAATTAGTTACCCCAAGTCAACAGGTAATGGATTTTGACCCAGGATCTAAAAATACTATTGATATCACTATCACTTTACGCTGCCTAAACCAAATGTTTCTTGATTAGGACAGCAATTTTATATTTTGTTGTCATTACATTCAAAGATTGTTTTGAGATTAGCTGCAAAGGATTCTATCACAATATCTGGCATAGCATATAGCTTAGAGGGTATGTCTTGGGAATCACCCCCCTCCCCCCCACACACAGTCATCAATATAAAAAGCAATGCAAATTTATTAAGGAAAGGTCAGCTTCACTCACTGATGTAATTTAGATAATTTCCTTAGCAGTAAAACTGAGGATTTGTTCATTATCTCTGAGATCACAGTCAGAGCCTTGTTTGAATTTGATGCTTCAGAGATTCCAAGGAAAAGTTTGGATCACTTGGACTGAGAATCACCACAGTACTGTCCACTGTCCACTCAACAAATGCATCCCTTTTAAACAATTGATGCCCATGAACAAATACAATAAAGTATCTTACCCTTCCAATGAGCTAGAGCGATAGCACAGCAGTAGGGCGTTTGCCTTGCATGCAGCCAACATGGCTGACCCGAATTCAATTCCGCCGTCCCTCTTGGAGAGCCCGGCAAGCTACCGCACGGCAGAGCCTGGCAAGCTACCCGTGATGTATTTGATATGCCAAACACAGTAACAACAAGTCTCACAATGGAGACGTTACTGGGCCTGCTCGAGCAAATCGATGAACAATGGGAGGACCATGACCATGACCCTTCCAAGAATGGTGTCTCTCAGGAAAAGGAGGCCAGATATACTCCATGGGATTTTTCATTATAAAGAGCTAAGAATATTCTTTCCCAATGATGTATTTGCCCTCCTGCTCTTAAGGTTCTGTTATGCAGAAATTTGTATGGAGAGGCCCCAAGATTTTGGCCTTACCCAATTTTATGGAACACCCTTCTGGGGTCTTCTGCCCTCGCGCCTGGCTGTTCCTCGCCGAGGCCCCTTGGAGGGGAGCAGGTTGAGCTTTCCTCCCCGCCCCGACCAGGGCTCCAGCAGCCGAAGACCTCCAGGACCAGCCACCACCATGCTGAGACCACTTTCCGCACACATGAAGGTACTGGCAGAGGGACAAAGTCACGCGGGTTCCGGGGCCGAGATCTCCAAGCGTACTCGGATTGGAGTCAAGCATCTTCCACCCAGATCCTCCAAATTCCAGTAGGCGGGGGTCACACCCACCACCTGGCCCCCTGGCGCCGTGTAATCCCATCAGCGGCCAAGACTCAGAGACTATAAAATCCAGCTCCCGGAACCGCGCGGCCGTGCGACTTATCAGAACATCTTTTTATGACATCTTATTATCTCATTCCTCCTTTGGACAAACTTGCAGGCTATCGAATGTAGCCTGCCCACAGGGCAGAGTCTGGCAAACTCCCCGTGGCGTACCAAATATGCCAAATACCAGTAACAATGATGGGTCTCATTCTCCTAAAGAGCCTTGAATATACTCTCAGGGCTAGGATGAAAGAGACGTTACTGGGGCCTGCTCGAGGCAATCGACGAATAACAGGATGATGACATGAAAAAATGAAATGAAACCGTTCTGGAAAGGATGCTGATGGGATGCTTATTAGCATGCTTAGTGGGGACCGGATGAGTCAGCAGAAAGCTAAGATTCTGATTTGTCGTTTTTAAGGGAGGCTCATTGGGTATTAGCTCTCTCCTTGGCTCTCACTTTTGTTTTGTTCGGTTCTGTTTTGTTTTGTTCTTACGGTGGGCAGCAGCTCTTAGAGGCTACTTTCAGCTCTGTGCTGAGGGTCACTCCTAGGGGGCTGGAAGATCATGGAATGTTTGGTATCACCTGAGCCTCCAGGATGCAAAACATTGTCAGACTGCTGAGCTACATCTCTATCTCAAAGTGGCAAAAGCTTTCCCTGAGCTTCCATTTGGAATAGATTGAATCTTAGAGTTGCTCTCTTTGGATACAGTTGGAGGGAGGAGGCTTGACTTTTGCAGGAGATAATTTTGCAATTAATTGCTGCAATTTGGTGTGGCTTTACTATAGTGGAGGATTGGTTGTGCCTGAGAGTAGAGGAGGTCAAGGTCAGAAACGGTGGCAATGACCAAGGTCAAATACAGTACAATCAGCCCCTAAAAGTTGGGGTCAATTGTCAAAGGACAATTAAACTTGGGGGGCATTTTAGTCAAGAATAAGAGCTCCCAGGCTAAGGGAAACCATAATGGTGGTGAGAGAACCAGAGGGAAGCTGGGGTCACAGACAACCAACACCCCCCATGAGTGCATCCTCTCTGGCCATAAGCTCTGTCTCAAATGCCAGCTCATCTCTTTCATCCCTCGGAGTCTAGAGACTCAAGCACTCAAAGCCCTTAAGGATCTGTACTGGATGTTACCGGTACCAACCATAAGACTCTGCCTCATGAGCAAAGGGGAGAAGGCAGCTGGAATAGAGAAGGGATCGCTAAGAAAAAGATAGCTGGAGAAATCAGTCGGGATGGGAGATGTGTGCAGAAAGTGGATAAAGGACCAAACATGATAACCTCTCAGGGTCTGTATTGCAAATCATAATGCCCCAAAGTAGAGAGAGATTATGGAGAATCATGTCTGCCATGGAGGCAGGGGGAGGGTGAGAGAGGGGTTATACAGGGGATATTGGTGGTGGGGAATGTGCACTGGTGGAGAGATGGGTCTTTGATCATTGTGTGATTGTAACCCAAACATGAAAGCTTGTAACTATCTCACGGTGATTCAATAAAATTTTTAAAAAAAAGAGTCTGCTCCAGGCTAGTGCCAGGGGCAGGTGCCAATATGGGATCTGTCTCTAGGGACTGAGGGTCCAGGAAAGATGTCCAGGGAAGCTGCAGTCCTGATGATTGGGGTACGCTCCAGAAAAACCAGGCGGTGGCCGGGAACAGAGACTCACAAAGTATACTCCTTCTGCAGATTCAGTGTGGTGGATGGGTTCTGAAGCTCTCTGATACAGGGGCCGCTGCCACCCAGGGGCACAGCCATTCTGATCTGTCAAGGGAAGAGGGTGTCCGTGTGCTGAAATCTCTAGCAAACATGTTCCTGCTCTCTCTCTCTCTCTCTCTCTCTCTCTCTCTCTCTCTCTCTCTCTCTCCCCACACCAGCTTGAGTATGTTAAGAGAGTCAAGAGACATTCCCCTACACAGTGAATAATAATAAAACAAGAAAGACATCCAAGAAAACACCATCTGCAAATACTATTGCCAAGAAGTCACCTTAAAAATGACAAAGAGGGGCTGGAGTGATAACACAGCAGGTAGGGCATTTCTCTTGCACGTGGCCGACCCAGGTTCGATCCCCAGCATCCCATATGGTCCCCCCAGCACCGCCAGCAGTAATTCCTGAGTGCATGAGCCAGAAGTAACCCCTGAGCATCGCTGGTTGTGATTTCCACACCCCCCCCCAAATAAAAGACAAAAAATGACAAAGAATAATTTTAGGAGTAAGAAACATTCCAGGGAAAAAACAGTTTGCTGCAAGTGTTCTTCACACTCACCTATCCTACATGTGTGGAATGATGTCATATGGCAGATGGCAGGGAATATGGCTGAAGGGCCCCTTTCAGTGCCAGCCACTACAAGGGCAGGCAAAAGAGATAGTTCTGGGTTAAAGAAACTTTGGTACATCTACACAATGGGGTACTATGTAGCTGTTAGAAAAGATGAAGTCATGAAATTTACATACAAGTGGTAATACATGGAAAGTATCATGCTAAGCGAAATGAGTCAGAAAGAGAGGGACAGACATAGAAAGATGGCATTCATCTGGGGAACATAAAGTAACAAAATAGGAGACTAACACCCAAGAGTGGCCGAGATTAGTACCAGGAGGTTCACTCCATGGCTTGGAGGCCAGCCACACATGCTAGGGGAAAAGGCAGCTCAGATAGAGAAGGGAGCACCAAATACACGATGTTGGAGGATCCTCCCAGGATGGGAGAAGCATGCTGAAAGTAGACTATAGACTGAACATGATTGCCACTCAATGCCTTTTTTAAAAACCACAACACACAAAAGGAGAGAGAGAACAAAAGGGCATACCATCACAGAGGCAGGGTGGGATGGTGGGATGGGGGGGGTGGGAGGATACTGGGACCCGTGGTCGTGGAAAATGGGCACTGGTGGAGGGATGGGTAGTTGATCATTGTATAACTGAAACCCAAGGACCAAAATTTGTAAATCTATGACTGTACCTCATGGTGTTTCACTAACAAAAATTTTTTTAAAAATGTAAATGATGGAGAATGGGCACTGGTGGAGGGATGGTTACTGGATCATTGTATAACTGAAACCCAAGCACAAAAATTCGTAAGTCTACAACTGTACCTCATGGTGTTTAACTAATAAAAATTTTTTAAAAAAAGAGACAGTTCCATGGGCAGGAAAACCCACATCAGATGTTGATCTAATATCTGGAGACATTTAGGGTCTGCACATGGAGCCTCAGAAGTACTGATCAGTGAGTCAATGCAATAGGCAAAAGCAACTCTGGCCTCGGGGAAGAGGATAGAGAGAACCAAACCAATCCTTGGATATTCTGCTTAGAGAACAACCATTACCTTTTTCAGTTTTTCCAGTCAATTAGTACAATGTGTGCTTTTTTGTGTAGTACATTCATGACCTATCCAGTTCACCTTGTTTAGTTTAAAAAAAGAAACGTTGTACTCACACAATGGAATACTACAGTGTTGTCTGAGTTATAGTAGAGTATTGACAGATATGAAGAAACACTTGGAATTATTAACTTTCCAAATGCAAACCACAAAATAGTTTTAAGTTTTGCTGAGTGACAGGAAGATCTAGAAAGATGTAAATTGGTGTATTAATTAGGCAGGTAGGATTATGGGGTCTTCCTTGCTTTCTTCTACTTTTAAATAAATGGGCATTAAAAACAATTGGGCTTTGGTTGGTTTTTTCGTCTCACCCAGAGCACCTCAGTGGCCTATTCCTAGCTAAGTGTTTCGGGGCTGCTGGCAACAGTTTGGGGAAGATCATATGGTGCTGGGGATCAAACCCAGACCTCCCACACGCAAAGCATCTTCTCCAGCTATTTGAGCTATTTCTCCAGTTCTAAATAATCATTTTTTATAAAGTCATAACATCAGAGAAAAAGCCACTGCTGCAGAATTTTCTCGTGATGATTCAGCACAGGCAGTCTTCACAGACCTGAATTATCGGCAAGCCTGTAGACATGACAAAATAATTTCTGGACAAGCAAAAATACTTCTCATAATAAGCCAGAAGTCCAAGGACCGCCGCGAAGCTTTTGAGGAGGATGTTTTGTGAGACGTGAGATGTGATGTATGCATGCTGAGAAACTTCAGCAGGATGGCCAAAGGGGACTCCTGGACACCTAAGTCCACCTGCTTCCTCTCACGCTCAGCGCCTACAGGCATGGGCGTCCAGCAAGCGTCTTCATTATTTATTTATTTTTTCCATCTGTTTGTCCCTTACAAGGTAGTTCACTCTCTTTCTTTTCAGGCGTTTTTCACTAGACCACTCCATCATCGCCGGTGGAGTCGGAAGCAGTTTCAGAAGGAGCGAGACGAGGAAGAGGCAGAGGTGGGCTGAGCATTGGACAGGCCAGGCATCGACCTGTTCTCTTAAAAAATTTTTCATTTGTGGGGGATTATGGCCACACCCAATGGTGCTCAGGGCTTACTCTGGGCTTTGTGCTCAGGGGTTAGTACTGTCAGTGCTCAGGGGAGCATCTGGGGTGCTGGGGATTGAACCTGGGTTGGCTGCATGCAAGGCACATGCCCTACCTGCTGCATTATCACTCGGCCCTAGGTTTGGCTTCGTACACACACCGTAGGGTCTCATCCCTCTCTGATTCATATGAATCAGAGTGGGTTTTGTACTCCAAGAAACAGAGATTTCAGAAATGGAAATTTTAAAATCTGTAGTGCATTAAGGTATATTTTATAAACTGCCAAATGGAAATCCTCGTATCTCAGAGATGGTATGAGTGTCTGTCTTGCACCAATATAGGGAGGATTAACAACATAAGGAATATTATAGAGAAGGCATCTGACATGAAATAAGTCATATTATCATAACTGGTAGCTGCTAATAATTTCTCACACAATTTTTCATTTGTAACAAAATTGGATCACACCTGGTGATGCTCAGGGGTTACTCCTGGCTCATAC
This sequence comes from Sorex fumeus, assembly GCF_029834395.1. Taxonomy (NCBI): domain Eukaryota; kingdom Metazoa; phylum Chordata; class Mammalia; order Eulipotyphla; family Soricidae; genus Sorex; species Sorex fumeus. The sequence continues at coordinate 7,412,772 of NW_026606059.1, read as the reverse complement.
ACTCAGAAATTACTCCTGGCGGTGCTCGGGGGATCATATGGGATGCTGGGAATCGAACCTGGGTCGGCCATGTTGGCTGCATGCAAGGCAAATGCCCTACCCGCTGTGCTATCTCTCCAGCCCCAAATTTAATTTGCTTGTTTTCCAAATTCTGCTTATTTTTAGTAGTTTGATTAATTATTATCCTATGAAGACAAAAATAATTATCCACTGTTAAAATCCTCAATCATGCTTGATTTAAGTCCCCAGGGATTAAAGTCTGTCCTGTTTTCAAACTGATTACCCTAAATTTTGTTCCTTGCAATTCTACTTTATTCTGCCCATCCTAAAAGTCAATCTTTTATATGCCAGGACCTAATGAGATTTCATCTTTCTTCGGGTTGCAATGGCATAGCTATATTCTACTAGATTTTAAATTGATTAGCCCAGAACAATTTTCTCCAGAAAATACGTCACTGATCGTTTGTTTTCTCCTAACTTCCAGATAATGTGAGAACAAAATATCTAGAAAAAGGGGCTGAAGCAACAGTACAGTGGGTAGGGCTTTTGCCTTGTACATGGCCAACCTGGGTTCAATCCCTGGCATCCCATATAGTCCCCCAAGTACTGCCTGTGTAAACTCACACAAAGTAGGGCGCACGGCAATCACAGCGGCGGTGGCTCTATCTCTCCTGCCGCCCACGTTCGGTAGTCTCACCCTTCTCCCACCCCGGAGAGGTCGATGGCGATGGTCAGGCAGAGGAAGGAACGAGGGTCAGACTGGTAGGTATTAGTCGTAGTTTATTCTGATTCTCTCCTCATCTCTCCTTCTGTCTCTGCCCCCTGCCCAATCTACAGTCTCCTTATATCTCTCTCCAAGAGGAATTGGGGAAAACAATTACATAGGTGTGGTCACAATCAATAGGGGTAGAGATCAACAGGGGTAGAAATCTTAGCCTCAGGGAAGACCACTCCTAAGACAGATCCTTCCTCAGCAGGAGGACCCACCCTAGAGCAGAATCCCATGGGCGTGTCTCTCCTCTCCTTATCCGACAAGCATACAAGAATATAATATAAATCATTTTGTATAGATACAGTAAGAAATATCTTAAACTTATAGAATTGCTCTCCTAGGGCCATCTTGATCTCAGACTACGGTGCTCAGGCCAGATAGTCTTTCCCACCCCTAGCAGGATCCTAGTCTTGTCGTTACTTTGGATCATGACAGCATTTGTCTATGATCAAACTCTTAACTTATAGTTAAGAATCGTGGCACTTTGGCCTGGCCCATTTCGCTGCCAGGGTAGCTCACTGCTTGCCCTGGGTCCATTCAGTCCCTCGTTGGGACCCTGCTTTTGGGATGTTAGGAACTAAGGGTAACTGAGGCTTAAGTCAAGAAAGAAGATGCCCGGGAGTGAATAATATTCAAGGCCAATCAAATCCTCAACCCGCTCCCCTCCAAGGGACTCCGGGAAGGAACACTGAGGCGCAGGGGCAGAGACTGCACTGCTCTCGTCCGGGATCTGGATTTTATAGTCTCTGAGTCTTGGCCGCTGATGGGATTACACGGCGCCAGGGGGCCAGGTGGTGGATGTGACCCCCGCCTACTGGAATTTGGAGGATCTGGGTGGAAGATGCTCGACTCCAATTCGAGTAGGCTTGGAGGTCTCGGCCCCGGAACCCGCGTGGTTTTGTCCCTCTGCCAGTACCTTCAGGTGTGAGGAGAGTGGTCTCAGCATGGTGGTGGCTGGTCCTGGAGGTCTCCGGCTGCCGTAGCCCTGGCCGGGGCGGGGAGGAAAGCTCAACCCGCTCCCCTCCAAGGGACTCCGGGAAGGAACACCGAGGCGCGGGGGCAGAGACCCGCCCCGGCCAGGGCTACGGCAGCCGGAGACCTCCAGGACCAGCCACCACCATGCTGAGACCATTCTCCGCACACCTGAAGGTACTGGCAGAGGGACAAAACCACGCGGGTTCCGGGGCCGAGACCTCCAAGCCTACTCGAATTGGAGTCGAGCATCTTCCACCCAGATCCTCCAAATTCCAGTAGGCGGGGGTCACATCCACCACCTGGCCCCCTGGCGCCGTGTAATCCCATCAGCGGCCAAGACTCAGAGACTATAAAATCCAGATCCCGGACGAGAGCAGTGCAGTCTCTGCCCCCGCGCCTCGGTGTTCCTTCCCGGAGTCCCTTGGAGGGGAGCGGGTTGAGCTTTCCTCCCCGCCCCGGCCAGGGCTACGGCAGCCGGAGACCTCCAGGACCAGCCACCACCATGCTGAGACCACTCTCCGCACACCTGAAGGTACTGGCAGAGGGACAAAACCACGCGGGTTCCGGGGCCGAGACCTCCAAGCCTACTCGAATTGGAGTCGAGCATCTTCCACCCAGATCCTCCAAATTCCAGTAGGCGGGGGTCACATCCACCACCTGGCCCCCTGGCGCCGTGTAATCCCATCAGCGGCCAAGACTCAGAGACTATAAAATTCAGATCCCGGAACCGCGCGGCCGCATTCGCGGCCGCGCGACATCTTATTATCTCATTTCTACTTTGGACAAACTTGCAGGCTGTCGAATGTAGCCTGCCCACAGGGCAGAGTCTGGCAAACTCCCCGTGGCCTACCAAATATGCCAAATACCAGTAACAATGATGGGTCTCATTCTCCTAAAGAGCCCTGAATATAATCTCAGGGCTAGGATGAAAGAGACGTTACTGGGGCCTGCTCGAGGCAATCGACGATTAACAGGATGATGAAATGAAATGAAATGAAATCAAATCCTAAGTTACAAAGCATAATGTTAATGGTCTTCCTGTATCTATACAAAAAGGATATTACTTTAAGGTAAACTGTTCATAAAGCATATGGAGAGGAGAAAGGCAATATTTCACTCATACATATAAAATCATAGATTTCTGGGAAACTGATCTTACAAATTAACAAAGTCTGATTAAAGGGAAAACTGATTAACTGGGTGGGAAGGAGAGCATAGGGAAGACTGTTTACATGTTTACATGTAAACACAATGGAAGTGGAAGTGCCTCTGGAGCACTGTGGTGGGTGTAACCAGATAAAACCTAAGCTTCTTGAAGGACAAAGCAATGTTACCCAACATCTCCCCCTTTTCTGTTTACAAAAACACAAAAACTTGAAATAGAAAGAGTAATAATTACAAACACAAAAGTCTCATTTGATCACAATTTGAAGAGTTGTTTCTGCAACAGCAACAGGATTAACCTAAAATGTTTGGAGCTATATTCCAACATCTCCCTCTTTTCTATTTACAAAACGCCAAAGATCATAATAATGATGGGTCAGGGACTCAGTATTAGCTAGTCTTCTCCGAAAGAGGCAGGATCCTATAGCCAATAGAATGAACATGATCAATAAGGCCATACCAGCACTACCAAGAGCGTGGGTAATGCTTTGCCACCATGACCTCGGGTTAAGGCCCTGTAAGGCCTCCGCAATACCTTGGGTTAAGTTTTCATACCGAACTCCTGGGAGTTTATCCTTAAACACTCGAACAATCTCATCCTGAAGGGCGAGGGTATCTAAAGACATATTTCCCTTCAGATCTTGCAAATGGTATCTGATTTTGTCCCAAGTATGAGCAGATCCATTATATCTATGGGGGGTAACACAGAAAGAAGAGCTATTCCAGTTACAAAACAGTCTCATTTGTTGCTCTAAGATATCAACCCGCCCCTGGACCCAAAGTACTGCTTGTTGTAAAGTGTCCAATCGTTGCTCGACATCGTGGTTGATGGTAGCCTGCATTTTCCAGAGGTGGTGATCAGTCATTTAGTCACGTGTTGAAGAAATGAAGTGTCTAGATCACAATTCAAAGCAATGTTACCCAACACTGCCAGTAATAATTCCTGAGTGCACAGCCAGGAGTAACCCCTGAGCATCACTGAGTGTGACCAAAACTAATAAATAAATAAATATTTTAAAAATAATAGCACAGCGGTAGGGCATTTGCCTTGCATGCAGCCAGCCTGGTCAAGCCAGGTTGGATTCCTCTGCCCCTCTCGGAGAGCCCGGCAAGCTACTGATAGTATCTTGCCCGCACGGCAAAGCCTGGTAAGCTTCCCGTGACGTATTCGATATGCCAAACACAGTAACAACAAGTCTCACGATGGAGACATTACTGGGCCCACTTGAGCAAATGTCTAGAAAAAGCAGGGGAAGTATAAAGCTGGGGCATTACCAGCTTTCAGTCCAAAGATGACTCCAAGTGACAGAGTGGCAAATGATGGAATTATGGGTCTTTTGTTTTGCCGAGGTCTCTTGGGATACATATAACTTTTCTTTCTTTAGGTCTCAGTCCATTATGCCCTGTCAGGAGTAATCCCTGAGCACAGAGCCAGGAGTAAGCCCTGAGCACTGCCAGGTGTGGCTCCCCAACCAGCCAACCAACAAAAATCAAAACCTGCTATTGCTGTACTCATTTATTTTTTATTTTTATTTTAGTTTTGGTTTGGCAGGCCACAGTTAGAAATGCCCAGGAGTTACTCCTGGCTCTGAACTCAGGAATTCTTCTTGGTAGTGCTTCGGGGACTATATGGAATGCTGAGGATGGAATCCAGATTGACCAAACGGAAGGTCAACACCCTCTGTTCTATCTCCCTGGCCTCAGTTGTACTCATGTTTAACCAAACTAAATATACTCAATAAGCAACTGGTTCTGCTAACAGACTGTGGGAGAAAGGATCATCCAGAGAGATTTTTACTCAACATAACTATTCATCAGAGAACTTGAGAGCTCAGTGAGATAACCTTAAAATAAATCATTAAAGCCAAAAAAGTCTGACAATGCTAGATACTGACAAGGATGTGCAACAACTAGATTGCCGACAACATTCATCTCCGAAAATAGCTTAATGGTAGCAACTACAGTTTACCCATATACTTACTCTGAGACACAACAGTTTGCCTCAGGTGACTATTCCAAAGACATGAATGTCATCACAAAGGCTTCCTTAGGGACAGTCATGGCAGTTTTATTTACTGTGGCTAAAACTGAAAATGGTTCAAATAAAGAACAGCAAATTGTTGTGTTCATGCAATAAAATATTATGTGGAAAAAAGACTAGGGATATAGTGACTATATGGTTTGAGTGATAGTACACATGTCTTGCATGTATGAGGCCTAACGCACATGACCCCCATAACAGCCAGGGAAGGCTCCTTGATTTTTTAAAAGATTAAAATAAAAAGAAAAGAAAAGAAAAAAGGAGAGGCCAGAGAGTGAGATGGTGCAGTAAGTAAGGCACCTGCCTTGCATGCAGCCAACCCAGGTTCAATCCTCATTACCCTGTAGGGTTCCGCGAGCTCCACTGGGACCGATTCCTGAGCACAGAGTCAGGAGTAACACCCCTCCCTCGCCAAAAGTGAATACCAGAAATAGAGTGAACAAGAGTGTTTAGCATTTTGGTCCTGGTGAAGACACTATAACGTTTTTATACTATAAGCATACATAAACATTAACACTATTGTAACTGCATGATCTCAACAACAACAAAAAATTGAAAGTTCAGATGAAGAAAAATACGATCTTCAAATATTTATGTTGAAAAATATACAAGGTATGTGTACTGTACTCTTTGTTTGTACTTTCATGAATTTTAGGAAAAGGCAACATTAGTCAGTAGTGGCATAAACCAAAATAATTCGTCGATTGCCTCGAGCAGGCCCCAGTAACGTCTCCTTCATCCTAGCCCTGAGATTATATTCAAGGCTCTTTAGGAGAATGAGACCCATCATTGTTGCTGGTATTTGGCATATTGGGTACACCACGGGGAGTTTGCCAGACTCTGCCGTGTGGGCAGTCTACATTCGGTAGCCTGCCAGTTTGTCCAAAGTAGGAATGAGATAATAAGATGTCATAATAAGATGTCGCAGTTCCAGGAACTGGTTTTTATAGTCTCTGAGTCTTGGCCGTTGATGGGATTATACGGCACCAGGGGTGAAATGACTGGGAAATAGTATGTGAACTTAACATTTGTAGTGAACAAATGTATTGAACTTAACATTTGTGTATTGGGGCTGAGAAGACAGAGCAAAGGGTAGTATCCACGTTTTTTATGCTGGATGCCCTATTCAATTCCTGGTAGTGCAGGAGATCCCCTAAACGCCACCAAGAGCAACGCCTGAGCACAAAGCTGGGAGTAGTCCCCTCCGCCTGCCAGGTGTTTCCAAAACAATCAAAAGTTTGTATATTTTATGTAGGTAGAAAAATTAAAAATTCACTTTAAATGTCTATGTAGATAAGTAATATTTCAGAAATAATAGGGCAACTCTCTTGAGTTGTAGGGGAAAAGAACATTAATAAGTGAGGCTTCAAACTCCAGAACCGGAGAGAATGGAATTTGTTTATTGCTTGTATGTTTTGCTACATTTCAAAAGTAAGCCACACATTTCTGAACCCCTGTTTCTGATTTCTAATTCTCTGCTCAATGGAACAAATCTCAAATTGACGATATTGCATTATACCTACAGTGCTTGCATATCAAATGCTGTTTATTGCCTTTGAACTAGATACCTATTCCAAAACTAAATAACTATAAAATAACATATTTTTGGGAGCTGGGTTTTATAGTCTTCCCAGCTCCTGGAAGAGAACAGCACAGCGTCTCCTGCCCCGGCGCCTGGCTGTCCTTGCCGGGGCCCCTTGGAGGGGAGCGGGTTGAGTTTCCCTCCCCACCCCGAGCAAAGCTCTGTCAGCCAAAGACCTCCAGAACCAGCCACAACCATGCTGAGACCACAACAGAGAAACAAAGGCATGCGGGTCCCGGGGTTGAGATCTCCAAGCCTGCTCGGATTGGGGCTGAGCATCCTCTACCCAGATCCTCCATCTTCCAATAGCAGGGGTCACACCCACCAACTACCCCCCCCACGCCGTGTAATCTCATCAATGGCCAAGACCCAGAGACTATAAAACCTAGCTCCTGGATATCTTATTATCTCATTCTTACTTTGGACTACGTGGCAGACTACCAAATGTAACCTGCCCACATGGCAGAGTCTGGCAAACTCCTTGTGGTGTTCCCAATATGCCAAATATCAGTAACAATGATGGGTCTCATTCTGCTAACCCTAAAAGAGCCTTGAATATGGCACTTTTTAAAATCTCAGGGCTGGGTGAAGGAGATATTACTGGTGTCTGCTTGAGACAATCAACAAACAACAGGATGATCGTGATCTTGAACATATTCTTAAACTTTGTCCCTAATCTGAAGTGATGCATAAATGACTCTGTTTAATTCAAAGATAGTCAAAAAAGCTTTCCTGAAGATGAAGTTTGAGCTGTGTCCTAAAGAAATTAGAGTGTAAATGATAAGCAAGGAAAAGAAAAAAATATATGGAAAGAGCTACGTGACAAAAGCAATGACACTAGAGAAAGTAGTGAAAGAATCCGGGGGTGGGGGAGAAAAGGGTATTCATAGGGGAACTAGAATGTGATGTTATTGTCCTTTATATCCAACTGGGGTATATGAAAAATGTATATTTTGGGGGAAGGCATTTGGGCCAGAAGTCTTTGTGAAGGGAATATCCCATTGAGTCCTTTGGAATGTTATAATGTGGAAATCTTCATCCAAGAACGGACTATGATAAATAGTAATTTTGCCTCGGTACAATCACCCTCTCTTTGGATAATAAACCTAATGCTCTGAATAATGACTCAAGAACACTAGGCCATTGAGTACCTTATGAGTTTAATAATTCTGAAGTATCATCCCTGTTTCTCTTTGCTCTGAATAACTCTGCCGGAAGAGTATATCAAGGAAAAGGATGCGTACAGGACATCAACTACCAAAGAATTAGCATATGAAGAGGAGCGAGGGTCTTTGGGGGTGACTATGAGAGATGAACACACTTGGTTTGAGGCCAAACTCTCTGTGGACTTGTTCAGACTTTCTTCTCTCCAAACTCAGCATCCAAAGGCAGGCACCCAGTTGCTCTGAGAAACCTGAGATCACTGTGAGTGCTTGGGAGAATTTTCTATCGTTGTGATTTGAAGGATTTTTGTTTTGCTTGCTTAAAAGTCTTCTCTGCACTAGTCTGTGTAATATCAGAAACTGGCACCTTTGGGTCTGGCCCTAATAACAAACATATAACTGAGTCTTGAGGCAGCTAGATCCAGAATGAAGTGTTTTACAGAAGAAGAAAGAATAATACTGATGGGTTCTATTCACCAAACTCCTCTAGCCAGGATATTGTGAAATAATAAACACATATTTAGTCTTTGTTCCTGGCTGAAGCCCTAAAGCCCTTGTCCTATTCTACATGATAAGAGTCATAAAAGCTAAAAGTCTTTTGTTATCATTGCTAGCCCCTTCCAACCACGCCTGAGTTTGCATTATGAGGTGACTTTTGAAAAGCTCCTACGGATGGTGGGCTGATTGCCAAGGAAACCAACTGTGTAATTAGAGACTGGAACTTTTTGTGCCATACTCTGCCCCACTCCCACGCACGTACTTCCGGGGAGGTGAAAGAGCCTGGGTGTTGTGTTTAATAATGGCCAGTTACAGAACCAATCGTGCTTCTGTAATGCAGCCTCCATAAAAATCTCCAAAGTACGGGGTTCAGTGGCCTTCCAGGTTGCTGAACACATGGAGGGGTGTTGGGAGGGTGGTGCACCCAGCCGGGCATAAAACTCCACGCCCCAGATATCTTATCATATGCATCTCTTTCATCCTGCTGTTCCGGAGTGGAGTCCTTGCATACTAAGCTGATAATCTACTAAGTTTGCTGAGTTTTGTGACCAGCACTAGCAGATAATCAAACCCAAAGAGGAGATCATGGGAATGTCCATCCTATTTACATCCTGTCAGCAGCACAGGGAGCAGTTTGAACTTGTGATTGGCATTCGAAGCTATTGTAGGTAGGACTTGCTGAAAAGTTCTTCCTGCTAAATGGTCGGACTGGGATCTCATCTTTCTGATTCCTCACCCTAAGCTTTTATTGCGTCACTTTTTTTCAAGAGGACTCTTGTTCCTGTAGGTGACATGCTTGAAACTATCTGCCTAAAAAATTATTTTGGCAATTATGGAATGGCAGTGTGCATGGTTGATGAAACAGTCGAGTACCGTAGAGGAAGGTCTATAATCTCAACCTTTAGGAAAGAAAGGAGTCAACTACCTACCTAAAGAGATCCCATGCAAAGTTCAATTCTGGAGTAAAGAACCCCCATTGTCTGGGAACAGAAGTAGCCTGAGAGGTAGGCTAGAAAATCTCAGATGACTCTCTCGGCCAACCACCCACGGGACTCAAATTCTGAAGTGTGGAAAGACCTTTAATGAAAAAACTTTGCTCTCTCTTAGTGCCCTTAGGCCACAAGTATTTTTGGCATAGTATTTTTTTTGGTAGTTGCAAAGGAATCTTGCTGAGAAAAATAGCAATAAATCATTGGAGAAATTCAAGCTATTGTTCTCCTAATATCACTTGCTAAGATTCCTCTGGTCATTTTATCATAAAGTGAGTTGTCTCAAGCAACTATCTATCCACCCAGAACAATTTCATTTTTTCTTAATAACAACTTTGTCAACTATGGGATTCTGTGTGTGGTTCCTCTTTTCATGTACTGGAAGTGGAATGGTCTAAGTGTGAAGGTTACAGCTCAGGGCAAGAGGTGACCTCCTCACCTCTGAACCCTGCAGGTATCTGGGTGAAGAGAGATGAGACAATTCTTTGCAAAATCTAGGGGGAACAGCTCTGGCTAGATTCTATGTTCTTTTTTTTTTTTTATTAATTTTTATTAGTGAAACACCATGAGGTACAGTTGTAGATTTACAAATTTTTGTGCTTGGGTTTCAATTATACAATGATCAAATACCCATCCCTCCACCAGTGCCCATTTTCCACCACCACGGATCCTAGTATCCCTCCCACCCCCACCTCCCCATCCCACCCTGCCTCTGTGGCAGGGCGTTCCCTTTTGTTCTCTCTCTCCTTTTGGGTGTTGTGGTCTGCAAAAGAGGCATTGAGTGGCAATCATGTTCGGTCCATAGTCTACTTTCAACTTGCATCTCCCATCCTGGGAGGATCCTCCAAACACCCTTTATTTGGTGCTCCCTTCTCTATCTGAGCTGCCCTTTCCCCTAGAGTGCCCGGCTGGCCTCTAAGCCATGGAGTAATCCTCCTGGTACTGATCTCGGCCATTCTTGGGTATTCTATTCTTGGGGATTCTATGTTCCTTTGTATATGAGAGAAGCTCTTTCAGAGACTTTCAAGATACCAGCTTCCTTCTGTAACCCAGGCCACATTAAGTATATAGAGCCAGGCTTAGGTGAACAGAAAGAATATCACCACTTCCAACCTCCACCTTTTCTCTTTCTTTTGTTATCACCAAGTTTTCTCATTTTCTGCTGCGATCATGACTCACAGTTATATGAGTTAAAGCAAGTAGACCCAAATATGCATTAAGCATGCACATAGGGAGACACTAAAAGCCAAAGTTAAACCAACTATGTTTACCCAAAGTGTGTGTTTGCAGGCAGGTAAGAGAAAGGTGGGTAGAGGGCAGACAGGAAGAATCATTTGAAGGTCCTGTACAGACAGGAAAAGCCATAGAAGACTTCATGGAAGAAGGATTATCTCCAGACCCAGGAAGTTATAGGAAACTTAGGTAAACTCCCAATTCTGCATTGCCTCCTACTCAGTAGGTAGATCGTTGATAGCACCAAAAGGAAAGCTGATGGACAAAGTGAAAATTCCATCCTTTCTTAATCCAAATACTTCGGTTCTTGTGTCCAAAAAATGCATAAAATCAAGGTGCCTCCAGAGATCATGAAGTTAATATTAATAAGCGAAGTGGAAAATTGGGAACATTGTCTCACCCACAGGGAAAATGAGTCCTCAGATTCTGTTAACTGTTGACCTGAAAAAAATTGATTGGGTTTTTCAAGTAAAGGAACATACTACGTTTTTAATGTAAAGTATCCCAACTTAAAAGTTCCTTCTTAGGAAAGAGAGAGAGAGAGAGAGAGAGAGAGAGAGAGAGAGAGAGAGAGAGAGAGAGAGAGAGCGCCAGAGCCAGAGAGACAGACACAGACACAAACACAGAGAAGGACAGAGACAGGGACAGAGAGGGGGGAGAGAAAGGGGGAGAGAGAGAAGAAAGTTCCTGCCATAGAGGCAGATGGGGCGTAGTGGGGTGGGAGGGAAACTGAGGATACTGGTAGTGGGAAATGTACACTAGTGAAGGGACAAGTGTTGGAACATTGTGTGACTGGACCCAACCATGGACAACTTTGTTAAAAAAATAAAAATTTAAAAGACATTCCTTTTGGGGCTATATTCAGCCTGTATCCTGTATTTGAAACTATGTTTATTTCTGTACTCAAAGTCTGCTAAATATTTGCTAAGAGTAGGGCACCTTATTAGTTCTGAGTTGTTTGTGTATATTTGTGTGTGGGGACAGGAATAAAACAAAGTCTTTGCCCTCAAGGAATTTATAATTTGCAAGAACAGATACTCTACAAAGGCTTGAAGTTGCAGAAGAGAGAAAACAATATCTTGTTTGGAGGAAATCAGGAATAGCTGGGGTGGGGCGGGGATGGGGGGAATTATGAAGAAGAGCCAGAGGACTAACTTCAGAAAGGGTGAACTGAATCAGCACCAAATGCCATCCAAAACTAAAGCTCTAAACCAGGGAAAGGTACCTGCTTTTACAAAGAAGAGGTGAGAGATCCTCAAGGAGAAGTTATTGTTGCATTGTTTGTTTTGAAGAAAACGGATTGAGACATTGATCAGAATGAAGGTCTAAGCGATATCTGGCAGGAAGTTGGCAGGAAGATAGATGGACGGATGAGTAACAGTAGAGAAGACGGGGAGTCAGTGACATTGTGGAAAAGAGGGATAAGCAGAGGAGATGGAAGGGAGATATTTATAAAGAAGAGAAAGCTCCATTTTTTATTTACTGAGAACCCTTCATACCGTTTTCCATAGACAATATTCCCACCAGCAGTGGAGAGAATGCCTCTTTCACCAAATCCCTACCAGCACAGGTTGTATCCAGTATGTTTGCTGCGTACCATTCTCACCACTGCGAAATGATACCTAGTTGTCATCTTGATTTGGATTTCCCTAATAATAAGTGATGATGAGCATTTCCTCATATGCGGGCTGGTCATCTGTTGATCTTCCTCAGAGAAGTGCCTGTTCATTTCCTCTCCCCATTTTTAATAGAGTTTTTGGATTTTTGTTGTTGTTGTTGTTGAGCTACCATAAGACTCAGCATTTCCACTCTGGGGTATGTACTCCCAGGACAGAAAAACATTCATTCAAGAAACATATGTTCTATAACACATCATGAATCATTGCAGGACTCAGACTTTGATTAGAGCTCTTTCTCTTCTTTCTCTTTAACATGGTCTTTTTCTCTCCTTCTTTTCTAATCTCTTCTACCTCCTCTGCTAATCCCTCTTTTCTACAATGTCACTGACTCCTGCCTTTTCTACTGTTATTCATCCTTCCATCTATCTTCCTGCCAACTTCCTGCCAGATATCACTTAGACCTTCATTCTGATCAATGTCTCAGTCGGTTTTCTTTAAAACAATAGCTAAGATTTGTAATCTACCCAGATGTCCAACAGCAGATCAGTGGATCGTGAAGATGCAGTATATAAATGCAATGAAATACTATGCAGCTGTAATAAATGGTAAAATCATGGAATTTGCTGCTACATGGATAGAAATGGAAAACACGTTAAATGAAGTCAGAAGAAGAAGAACAAACACAGGGTGATATCACTTATATATGGTATTTAGAATAACTGAATGAAGAAATTCACTGGTTTCAAGGGGAGATGCCTAGATCACCCTTGACTTCAAAGTATAAGGAGGAGAAGGGAAGAAATAGAGTTAGGGGTATGGGGAGAAGAGATAGATGAGAAGAAACAGTAACTCTGTGACTCACATTTATCTAATAAAATAAAATTGGGGGGAAAATTAAAAAGAAGAGGAAGAGCTCTAACAGTGGGAAGGAGGAGAGGATAGACTAAGGGTATCAATAGGAGTTTAACCTTGGTGGAGAAAAAAAAAAGAGACCTCTGGGGAAGGCATGCATTCTTTTTAAGAACATCACACATAATAAAACAGTTCTCATGTTTCTATTTCAAAAACTCATCTGAGCAGAAATTTGTGCTAAAGATCCGTGAAAAAGAAGGAAAAAGTTTTTGAAAAAAATTATTTTCATGGAAGTTCAATTAAAGAGTAAATCTTTTTGATTGCAGGAAGCATCTTTGAGAAAACAGAAACTTCGTGAAAAGTTTTAAACAAAGTTGGAGACAGTATAAATAAAGATACATAAAATTCAGCTTGGCTAAAGATGAAATCAAGAGAAAGATTAGCGTTAAGTATATCTTAGGGAATGGAAAAAATGTTCTAAGCGTCATATTAATAGACTGGGGTTATCTGTGGGGCAGAAAGATAGCCAATGACTCTCTAATTACGAAAAAGGAAAACAAAAGAACCACGATATGTTATTGTAGAGAAGACTGAGCACGTGTCTCTTGCAATACTTCCTCCTCTGCCTTCTGCATTGGTGATGGCAGCGTTTGTACTTCTCATAAGTTTTAGGTCACCATCAATACTGCCTTTGAATTTGGTTTACGCCAGATGATCTCCTCAATGACCTCTCAGAAAACACCCTGCCTTACCATGACAAGGTTATTATTCCACTCACTTGGATATCAATAGAAAAATTCAGATACTTGTCTTTACAATATCTTCCCCATTCATAACCTCCGATGGGTTTCTGTCATTGTTTCTAAGGTGATAACATGGTCTGAAAGTGACCTAGAAATAAATAACAAACATTTATTAGGGTTCATCCTTGCTAAGTGCCGGGCAGAGGTTTCCATACACAGATGATCACATTTGAGCCTGACAGCAGCCCTCTATTTCATACCCACTGTTTGCCAGCTATATATCTTCAAGAAAGGTTCTTATGCTTTTGTTGACGTCTTCATCATAAAATGCATTGAAAATAATCTTGTCTACGTTCATAGAGTTGTGAAGATTAAATGAGCTTAATGAATTTAATGCTTAAAGTGTTATGCATGAAACTTTCAAAATATATACTAATTCTTATTATTTAGAGATTTTAAAAATCTTTATTTTACATTTGAGGAAATTCAGGTGTTACACTTTGGACTAGATACTCAATGTCATTCCACCCAGCAAGTATTTGTAGAGCTGAGTGATGCCAGAGGACTCCCCCCTCCCACCCTTTTCTTAAGTACAAATAAGTTAGAATAATAAGGTAATAGAACATCCCTGTTTAAGAAATAAAAATAATTTGCTGTGGGCAATCTCATTGTAATTTCCCCACCGCTACCACCCCTTTCAATTGGATCTGGTTTTTGACTCTGTCTTTTCCACTGAGTTACATACTCAACATACTCAAATCAATTTATGATTTTACCTGGGCATTAGTCATTTTCTGAAGTACTGTGAGCCTTCCCTTTCTTCAGCCATATAGAGTCTGGGCCATTTTAGGCAAACTCTTTTCTGAATATTGACCACAAGTATTTGCCAAGTCGGGAGCCCTTCTGGAGGACCCTGGTTGTTTGTCATAAAAAAAAGAAATTTGTTTTCTAGGATTTTCAGAGTGAATTTCAGAGACACTGCTTCCTTTACACAAATCCCATCACAGGCTTCTCCTTGAAAAGACTTTGCTTGTGGTCAGCTCTCTATTATCTGGGTCTATTACTGATTCATCCCACCAGTGTACATGCCTTCAAAAAGCTTCCATCCTCTTCATGGTCATACTAAAACTAATGCTTATTTTTTTTACTGTGCCATGAGGAGAATCACAGTCTAGAGTTAATCATTCTGGTTTGTAAGAATGCCGCCTGTTGGCAGACTCTTTTTCTGTTTAGTGGCCAAAGGATTCTGAGGCTTCCACATTGTTCCCTCAACACTCTTCACTAAAAAACTAGTAACTTAAATTTGTTACTACTCTTATCAATCCACGTACATCAAAACACAAGTTCACTGATGCTAAGATATTATAGCCAGTCAAGGGAAGAACTGCATATATGTCTCCCTTTTGCCTGAGTTGCTTCCTTGATTACAGGCTATAGACTTATGTCCTAATCTTCTGTTAAGATTATTTTGGGGGCCAGAGTCCCAAAAGTACAACCAGCGGGGTATTTGCTTTGCAAATGGCTGATCCAGGTTGAATCCTGGCACCCCAGATGGTTCTCTGAGTCATTCCAAGAGTGAACCAGGGTGCAGATCCAGAGGTCAGCCCTGAGCACAGAGAAATGTGCTACCCAAACAAACAAATGAAAAGATTATTTTTGGTTGCATGCAAGTGAAAGCTCAACTTAAAGTGCTTAAATTTATATAAATTTTTTTCAAATAAAAAAAAGAAAAATGAAGAAGGCTAACATGACTGCCTTTATTAAAAAAAAAAAAGCTTAATGATACCAGATTTAATGTGTCAGCAGTTTTCTTATTTGGAGAATGACTGCTAATTCTTAGCCATTTTTAAGGAATATTTGGAAACTAGGCAAGGTCAAGGGGATTGGAAATGGGCAGGTCGGTAAGTCAATATATGGAGACTTTGTGTCTAAATGTTGTGAGCTATGTTTATACCATTCCTAAACAACCGAATCAAATTACGAAGACAAGTGAACAAAAAATTGGAGATATTTTTGTACAGGTGATATTGACTTCAATGGAAATTTTATGTTTTACTGCTTATTGGGTTATTTTATTGCTGCACTTGGAAATCTAATCCTGCTCCAATCTTTGATTTTTACCTCTTGATGTTATATAAAATTTAATGAAATCAATAGTTTTCAATAGTATTGGTTGTAGGTGTAAAATCACATCTTTATTATAATCAAAATGGCAAAAAAAAAACAAAGAAAGGGACTAATTAGTGCATTAAGAGAGAAGAAACACCTCAAATACAAGCAGAATAACAAGAATCACAATAGGTTCCCCATATGAAATCTCACAAGAAAGAAAAGAGTGGACTAGAATATTTAAAGTATTGAATGAAAAACAATTTAATCCACAGCTGTACTATCTCTCTGCCCCAGAATTAATTGAGCGAATTCAGTCAGAAGAGGAAAGATAAATTCTGGATGATCTTACTTAACTGTGGTTTCTGGAATAACAAGACAAGGTAATGCTTGGCAGTACCTTGTATTAAAGTGTGAATACTAGATTATTCTGGTCCCTAAATTATAGAATTAAAAAACACAGGGAGGGGAAGAAATTGGGTGGGGGAAATTAAAAAGAACAGGAGGTAACAGAAGCAGCAGGGGCGGGACTCAGGTCCCCCCGGGATGTGGAGGTGTGGATATCTGTACATCTAAACCACAGAAGTTACAGTGAAGACCCAAACTACAGCGAGCAAGCTTAACACGGCCTGTCAGGAGGCAGGCTGGGATGGGGAAACCTGGGGCATCGTTGGAGGGTACTGACACTAGCCATGGGGTTTCTGTTGCCTGACACTCAACTGTTAATAATTCTGTCAATCACGGTGCATTTTGAAGACATTTAATAGGGGTAAGTTGAGGCAGGTTTCCTGGGACTCAAGTTGGGCTTGTCCCAGGCCTCCAACTCTTCAGAGCAGGATCAGGAGTGGGGTAGCCAGGCTCCCAGACAGAACAGGGGCTCCAGGTACTGGATCAGATGGAGGTCTCGGGCAACTCCACTTGGGGGAGGACAGTTGGCCCGAGGCCAGGTTATGGCAACATCTGTCACCATTTGAAGGCAAGGGGAACCTTCTGGATGTTGGGACAGGCAAGAAGTCTCCGACTTCTGCCCAAGTCATCGATGGACATGTCCGTGAACTGGCAAATCCTCTCCTGCAGACAGCAAATGGCCTTGACCTGGGGCCCCAAAGGCCTGGGGATGCCCAGATTCCCACCCGTTGCCACCCTCTGCAAAGGGTCAGGGAAGCAGAGTGAGTAGAGGGCTTGTCGCCGTTCTGGATGGAGGGCACGTTGGCCAGCTGCTGCAGGCAGAATCGCTGAGCACACAGGTGATGCCCCCTCCACTGGGCCCAGCTCAGGCCTGTGTATTTCTCCACACAGTCGTTCTGTGGCCTTGGGTTCTCTCTGGCCAGCAGCTAGTCGGTGGAGAGTGAGGAGCTGATTCCTTCTAACCTCTTCAGATAGGCACTTGCCTCCCTAGCCTACCTCCCTTTTCTCTTGGAACAGCTGGTAGCAGTGCCCGGGGCTGGCAGAAGCACCTGGGAGTCCCTGTCGCCTTTGCTCTCAGCCTCTGCAGGAAGACGTGCATGAGCTGGTCCGGGTGACGCATCATTTTCCAGCCAGAGAAGATGCTCAGGCCGGCCCTTGGCATGGAGGAAGCCGGGGAGAGCCTGGATCTTTTTCTCACCCTCCCTGCTGCAGAAGCCCCGATGCAGGGAGGCACCTCTTCCATGAGGCTGGTACGGGCACTGGAACTCCCAGATCCCTACCTGGACCCCGGGCCCGGGGTGTCCTAGTCATGGAGCCAATCCTAGGTCTCAGTGAGTGTTCAATGGGGAAACTCCGGGGAAGGGTTCGAGGATTAAGGAGGTGCCTGGGTGAAGCAGAAGGCCACCTTGTCCTGTGGTAACCTGCCCGGGTAGCTGGCGTCCTCTAAGGCAGGTGCCACCAGGCTGCTACTTGTCCCGCTCAGCTGTCTCCCTGCCTGCGAGACCCCCAGAGGCACCTGCATGCACTGAGTGAAGAGGCCAGGAGCCACTCAGAACTCACCCAGTTGAATTCAAAAGTGAATTTGTTAATTTTCTTCCTGCTGAGTTTTAAGAGTTATTTTTGCATTTTGGACAAGTCTTTATTAAATATGTCCTTTGCAAATATTTTCCCCTAAATTGAAACCCTTCGCTTTTATTTTATTTTTATTTATTATTATTATTATTATTATTATTTTGCTTTTTGGCTCACACCTGGCGATGCACAGGGGTTACTCCTGTCTCTGCACTCACGAATTACTCCTGGCGGTGCTCAGGGGACCAAACAGGATGCTGAGAATCAAACCCGAGTGGGCCGCGTGCAAGGCAAACGCCCTAACCGCTGTGCTATCACTCCAGCCCCAGGGTTCCTTTTTCTTTAACCCCTGGCTCTGCACGCAGGAATTACTCGTGGAGTAGCTCGGGGGACCATGCTGGGAATCAAGCGCAGGGCGGCAGCAAGCAGAGCAAAAGCCCTACCAGCTGTGCAATCGCTCCAGCCCCAAAACCAGGGTTTCTGAGATGGACGGTCCCCAGCACCTCATACGAGCCCCCTCTTCTAGGAGTGATTCACCAGAACCAGGTCTAAGTCCTGAGTGCCATCAGGTGTGGGTCCCTAACAACAAAACCACAAAAGGAATCATTCTGTTTTCTTCTAGACATTATGGTTTCGTTATGAAATCTGCAATAATTCTTTTTCTGGTTCCTCTATACTTGGTATGGTTTTTTTTTTTTTTTGGTGGAATGCTTGAGTTGACCTTCTTCACTGGTGTTCAGAGGCTTGAATATAAAGTACCTTGAGGTCTTTTGTAGGAAAATGTCGGGGAGGGGATAGTCTTTATTCATTTTTGAAAATGCATAATGACTCTTTTTTTGTTCTCCGTCACTTCTTTTTCTAGGTCACGAATTGCATACATATCAGATTGCTTCATGTTATCCCAAGAATAATTAAGGTTGTGTTTCTTTTTAAAACTTTTAAAGAAATTTAGGGAAATTTCAGGTTCACAGTAACACCATATATAAAGTACAGAGTTCCCATAAGGCCTCCTTCACCACACAGACTCAGCCTACCCCACCGGACACCGCTGACACACATTAATTCTATCAATAAACCAACGTTGGAGCCGGAGAGATGGTACAATGAGTAGTGTGCTTGCCTTGTATGTAGCCAACACAAGTTTTTCCCTCAGCACCACAAATAGTCCCTTGAGCATCACTAGCAGTGACCCCTGAACAGAGTCAGGATCTGAGCACATCAAGGTGTGGCCCCCTAAACAAAAAAACGTAAGTTCAGAGTTCCCATGTGTCTCCTTTCTCCACATCTGCACAGTATCCCCGAGTATGTAACAGAGACACTCATTTGTTATATCGGTAAAACTACGTTGGAGCTTGAGAGAGTGTACAGACATTAAGACTCTTGCCTTGCATGAAGCAGACCTTGGTTTGATTCCTTGCAACAAATATTGTCCTCTGAACATCACTGGGATTAATCCCTGAGCACGTTCAGGAGTAAGCCTCATCGCAGCTGGGTGTAGCCCTAAAACAAAAAAAAAAATGAAATAAAAAGTCTACATTGACACATAATAATCTATTAAAGTCTATAGTATATTTTAGAATTTATTCAGTGTTGCACATTTTATAAACAACAAATGTAAGTTTTAACAAATTAATGGTGACATAGGTCATACATAATTGTTTTATTACCCTAAAAGTCTTCATCTTCCCTTTCCCCAAGTATCTGACAACCAGATTTTTAATTTTTTCAAGGCTTCATAGTTTTTCCTTTATTCAGAATGCCAATGAGTTGGAGTCAGACAGTACATTTCCTTTTACAATTGACTTCTTTCAATTTGTAATATGTATTTAAGGGTCTTTCATGTATATTCATGGATAATCATAGACACTTAGCAAAAAAAATAGTATTCCATTGTCCAAATTTATTAATCCATGAAAGTAATTTTGTTTGCTTCTAAGTTTCAGCAGTTATAAATAGCATCTATTTGCTGCTATAACATCCATATGTGAATTTTTGTGTGGATATATTTTAACTTCATTTAAATAAATGTCAATTAATAAAAATCACTGAGCTTTGTGTTTAAAGTATGTGAAGCCCAAAATTAAAAGCATGAAAGTATGTGTATTTTGTAAGACATTGCCAAACTGTCTTCCAAGTAGTGATCTCATTCTTGATTTTTACCGCATGTTAAAGAGTTCCTGATGTCATTTTATGTTCTCTTCAGTATTTGCTGTTGTCAGTGTTTTGGATTTTGACCATTCTCAAAGGTAGGTGATCATGTGTTATAGCCATTACACATGATTATAGGTAGAGTTATACAAATTGCAGTTCCTGATGACACATGATGTTCATAAATCACCTTCTTATTTCTCACTTGACATCTACATTACCTTTTTGGGGTTTTGTATGTCCAGGTATTTGATTCTTTTTTAGTGAGTTTGTTGATTTTCTTTCTGCTGAGTTTCAAGAGTTATTTTTGCATTTTGGACAAGTCTTTATTAAATATGTCCTTTGCAAATATTTTCCCCCAGTATCGATTTACTTTTCATTTTCTTGAACTGCTAATTTTTAAAATATTTCCCCACTGTGATTCATTTCGATAGTTCTATTTTTACATCTTTCTCTTCTGTGGTGACTAGTCCAGTGAACGTCCACATTTTTCAGATGTTTTATTTTTCATCTTTTGTGTTTTTATTTGGGTTATTATTAGTTCTTTCCTCATTTTATTTTTCCTTTAAATTTTTGAGCATAATTTTACTTGGTTAAGTGTCTAGATTTTGTCTGAAGTGTTGGACTTTAAGTTCAACTAGAGTGGTTATTTTTTTTTAATAAGCCTCTAATTCAAATATTATCCATTTCATCCCTTTAATACTACTTTTTAAGCATTGTGATAGTGGGTTTGGAGTATTCCTCATCTATAAATGGGACAGCCTGGTGCTATTGTGTGACAAAAGGGGTCCCTTCACTCAGTGTCAAGAACAGTCAAAAAGGATTCACCAATCTGATTGGTCAGAACTGAACTTCCTCCCCTATATGTAAACCCTGTTATCATTATTGCTTTGTCACTCCACGACCTGCCTTGTGGATTTTTACGTTTTGTACACATACAACATGTTTTCAGAAAAGACTCAAAAGGAAGCTCTACATAAATTAACTCTTGTGGTTTTACTTATATTACTCATGTTACTCTCTACTTTCTGGTCACCTCATTGACTCAGAAATCTACCACATTTTCTTTAGATTCCCTGTCCCCATGTCAGTTGTCTATAAATAGTCTTTGTGAAGGAAATTAATGCATATACAGGAGTCAAGAGGTTCACCTAGTTTGTGACTCTTCTCTAAGAATCCCTTTTATGTATTGTCTATAGTCCAGTATATGAAAATAATTGTCTCACCTATACCTGTAGAGTTTTGTGGTTGTTTACACTCCTACGTCCAGACCACCATTCTCCATCTTGAGAGGAAGTTAGTTGCTCCAGACAATTTTTTGTTGTTGTTGTTTCTTTTTGAGTCACACTTGGCTGTGCTCAGAGATTACTTCTGGCCTTGTACTCAGGGATCACTTCTGGTGGTGTTCTGGGAAACATATGGGGTGCAGGGAATTAAGCCTAGATCCTCTTTGTACAAGATAGACACCATCTCCACTGTACTACCTCTCCAGCCCCTCTTCTCATGATTTTTTTCTCCATACCTTTTTTTTTTAATGTAGGAGTACTGCTATTTATTCAGCCACTGATAAGCTGATTGAATTGGGCATGAACTCCACCTTATTTTTTTTGTTTTCATTTTTTATAATTTTATTTATTGAATCACCGTGAGAGCAGTTGCAAAGCTTTCGGGTTTAAGTCTTGGTCATACAATGAAACACCCATACCTTCACCAGTACCCATTCTCCACCACCAAAAACGCCAGTATACCCCCATCCCAAACCCTCCCCCTACCTGTGGGGCAGATGATTTCCACATTACTCTCTCTTTACTTTGATCACATTCAATATTTTGACACCAGACCTACCATTATTATTTGGGATTTTACCCCAACACTCAGATCTGCTGAAAAGGCAACAGTAGACAATTTATTTTCTATTGCTGGTTAAGAATAACATATAATGTTGTGTGGCTGCAGTAGTGGCTGCGCGATTTTGAAATTCTGAAATTTTAACACAAATCTAGAAGGATTTCTGCCAAAATCTGCTGGGTTCCAAGATTTGTTCCTGAGTCTCTGAGATCATGGCCTTTAAGCAGCTTGATTAGGAGCCAGGAAGGCTGTTTACGAGTTTCACGAGTGGCAACTTGGTGTCTTGTTGGGGTGGGGAGGAAAGGGCCGGCTCCACCTCCATATTGTGAGGCCCTGTGTGTCTCGTCACTGAGGGCTCAAACCTGACTGTCCTGTGGCCTCTGGAGGATGGCGGCCACTGAGTCGCCTAGAGGGAGCAGGCGGAGGGATAGCACCCTTCCACCCTGGGGTGGCCCGGCGACAGGAACCTACTGTGGGGTCCAGACACATTTCTGCCAAAAGCCGCTGGGTTTCAAGATTTGTTTCTGTGTCTCTGGGATCATGGCCGTTAAGCATCTTGATCAGGAGCCAGAGAGGCTATTCGTGGGCAGCGACTCGAGGTCTCTTTGGGGTGAGGAGGAAAGGGCTGACTCCATCCCCATCCAGTGAGGCCCCACGAGTCTCGTCACTGCGGGCCCAAACCTGACTGTCCAGTGGCCTCTAGAGGATGGCTGCCAGAGGGCAGCAAGGGGGAACAGGCCAAGGCTCAAAACCTATTCCCACCTGGTTTGGCCTAGTGCTGGTAGCCTACTGCAGGGACCGGATGCATTTCTGCCAAAAGCCGCTGGATTTCGAGATTTGTTTCTGAGTCTCTGGGATCATGGCCATTAAGCAGTTCAATCAGGAACCAGAGAGGCCATGCCTCCAATTATATAGCTGAGCCCGAGGTACTTTGTGGGTGTGTCTCCCACATACCTAATTTTTGGCCTTTTACTTTCTTGGTAAACTTTGCCCCAAGTTTTTGGAGTCTGGACTAAGGCACAGCAGAAATTTTGGTGTATCTGGAAGTCTGAAGGCACCATCAGGCTGCTAATG
The DNA here is from genome assembly GCF_029834395.1 of Sorex fumeus. Lineage (NCBI taxonomy): Eukaryota > Metazoa > Chordata > Mammalia > Eulipotyphla > Soricidae > Sorex > Sorex fumeus. Next base: position 7,389,982 of record NW_026606059.1, on the reverse strand, counting down.
CACTCACCTCACAGTTACAGATTGACCTGCTGGCGGCACCATACCGCCACTTCTCATGATTTTTGATATGAGATTGTCATCGTTACTTTATTTTGGAATTTTACTCCATCATCAAGTTCTAGCTAAACATTTAGAGTGCACAGGTATAGGATGTGAAAGAATCTTGACTCGGAGTTCCTCAAAGCTAAGGGGCATATCATTTGGTTATATTTTTTAAAACGCTCATTTTTCATTTTGATGACATAGCAGAATACTCTTGTCTCAAAATCAAAATAACCACCTCCAAATGCCTTTGCTAATCAAAGTGCTTTTCTTTAGGTTTTAAAAAAATATTTGAGTTTATAATTTTTAAAAAGTTCTCAGCTGTAGTAATAGCACAGCAGTAGGGCGTTTGCCTTGCGCGCAGCCAGCCCGGCCAAGCTGGGTTCGATTCCTCCACCCCTCTCGGAGAGCCTTGGCAAGCTACTGAGAGTATTCAATATGCCTAACACAGTAACAAGAAGTCTCACAATGGAGACGTTACTGGGCCTGCTCGAGCAAATCGATGAACAACAGGAGGACAGTGAAAAAGTTCTCAAAATTATGACATTTGTTGGTTCTCCTATCTCTGAAGAGACTCTTTCTCATTTTTATATTTTCATTGAGATAGCACTGTTGATGGTACTATGTATGTTTTCGAGGCAAAGTTTCATATCTTCCTCATGTTACTATGCATCAAGTCTTCTACCAAAGTACCAATATTCTTTCACCATCGTCCATCGGACCCTCTCTACCATTTTGCCCCTCCCCCACCTCTGATATTCTCAGTTCTATAGTCAGAATTAAAGCTTGTCTCTCTGTTTTGTTTTTTGTTTTGTTTTGTTTTTGCTTTGATTCTTTGTATCCCACATGAGTAAGATTTTTGGGAATTAGCCCTTCTCCTGATTTACTTGGCTCAGTGTAACTCCCTCAGTCCTCATCCATTCATCCATATTATAGCACAGCGGTAGGGCGTTTGCCTTGCACGCAGCCAACATGGCCGACCCGAGTTCGATTCCTCCGCCCCTCTCGGAGAGCCCGGCAAGCTATCGAGAGTATCTCGCCCGCACGGCAGAGCCTGGCAAGCTCCCCGTGACATATTCGATATGCCAAACACAGTAACAACAAAGTCTCCCATGGAGAAGTTACTGGGCCTGCTCGAGCATTATATATATATTATATATAATATATATAATGTGTTATGTGCTATATATGTTATAACACTATCACTATCCTCCGGTTGTTCATTGATTCGCTCGAGCAGGCACCAGTAATGTCTTCATTGTGAGACTTGTTGTTACTGTTTTTGGCATATCAAATATGCCACGGGGTAGCTTTCCAGGCTCTGCCGTGTGGGCAGGATACTCTCGGTAACTTGCCAGGCTCTGAGAGGGACAGAGGAATCGAACCTGGGTCGGCCACGTGGAAGGCAAACGCCCTACCTATTCTGCTATCACTCCAGCTCAATAAATTGTGAGACTTGTTGTTACTGTTTTTGGCATATTGAATACGTCACGGGGAGCTTGCCAGACTTTGCCATGCGGGCAAGATACTTTCGGTAGCTTGCCGGGCTCTGCGAGAGGGGCGGAGAAATAGAACCCTGGTCGGCCATGTCAGCTGCATGCAAGGGAAACACCTTACCCACTGTGCTATCGCTCCAGCCCCTTAATATATATATATATATATATATATATATATATCATAGTTTCATTACCACACAAATATTGTTGGACACAAGTTGTTTACATGCCTTCGTTATTATATGTAGTGCTGCAATGAACATATGTGTGCAGGTATTTTTTTTTTCAGAACAATGCTGCTACACTTATTGGTCAGATAGCAAGTCTCTTTCTTTAAAAGAGAAAATGACTTTACAAGAAATACCTTTTTAATTGAACAAGGTTTCTGAAATACTTTACTTGGCTTGGTTTGTCTTTGTGGTAGAATCAGATAGAAATTCTCTAACTATATCTTAAAAGAATAAGTGAATCCAGAGATAGAAAAGGAAAGAATAGAGTGAGAAGCTGTCCAGCTCTGCGGGGTCATTTAGGAAACATATCTTCCATTTCCAGCCTTAAGCCTATAGAATCAACCCTACTCATTGTTAGATAGTATAATTGCTGTGCTTCACTTTGATAATAACAATGCTCCCTAAAATATATAAATTTGTTCATGTATCTACCATTTATAATTTGTCATAACATTAACTATCCTAATTGTCTGAATGGTTTAAATATAAACCATTTCAACATATTTTAATCCGTTATTCAAGATTTCTAACTTTACATCACTGGTCTAAGGTCAGTATACTGAATATTTTTTCTGATTCTACTTTAAAAAATTAAACCTGAGTCACCTGAAAAAGTAAGTGAAGTAAGAACAGACCATTCTACTTTACTGTTTTTCATTTTGTTTTTGGAACGTTTGAGGTACTTAACAAAAAACTGGTAATGTTTGTCCCAAATCTGCTCATCTGAAAATGATTTAAGTTGAGTAATTTAATGATGGAACATTTCAGAGCTTTTCCAGGGCACAAACTCTTAACATGGTTTATGAATTCTGTGTCACTCTGTGGTTGACTGTTTCCAGCTGTTGGGGAGTATGTCGATCTCTGTAACTGCATAACTCTGACTTCACAAAGAGGTTTTCATACATTTTGTAAAAATGTTTGCCAGTTGATCTTAGGATCAGGCTATGGTCAACGGTGAATACCGGAGACAGGAGCAGTTCAAGGTGAGTAAATATTACAGTTAACATTTACTTATTAATCTTTTTGGTGGAAGAGTCCTTGAACCAGGAGTTTGGGAAGATCCAAAATTCCTTCTAAAAACCTGACAGAATTCAGCTAAACAAGTTGAATAATGGAAAGGAAGTCACATGGCAAAAAATTGCCGCATTGGTTACTACCACTAATTTCTTCCTACTTTTTAAGAGATAAAAACATAATAAACAGAAATTTATAGAATAAATAATACATTAGCTTGAATATGATTATCTTTACCTAAATTTAGAGTGTCTTAAGGCATGGAGAAAACATCCTGTCAGCCATTGAAATTATTCTTTAAGGTTTTTATTACTAGAATGGTCTTCACCATGTACTATTAGGATGAATGCTAGATTGCACTCAACAAATGGTTTCTTCTTACTTTTCTCTACTATTTATCCTGAACAATTTTTTAAATGATTCCTTTATACTCTAAACATAATTTTATAAAGAAGCTATGATCATTACTAATGTTGAGTTAAATAGTTGGGAATATGTCAAGAAAAAAACTATTCAGGGCATATTTCCAGCAAATACATACTCAAATGATTTCATTCCCAGCTCTATCACATGGTGTTGTCCTGGGCCAAGATATGCTGATTAATATTCCCCTCAAATTCTGAAATAGCAAGAAACTTCTTAAATTGTTGAGGTTGGCAGAAAAGAATTTTGATGGGTATTTTTAAATGTTCCATGATAGCAAAAAAGTTGCATTTAGTTTATTCACCTACATTCTTGTTCAATCAGATCCAATCCTTAGTGTAAGAAACTTCCCGTGTCAAATCACAGATCATTTAAGGCTAAATAATATTTCATATGCTTAATATTCTTTGTCAAAAAGAACACAGAATTTGGTTTAATAGGCTAATAGTTAATAACAATCTTGGCTCATGTGAATTGAAGAAATTTGGTCTGCTAAAGAGAGCAGAAAACTGAACTTTTAGAAGGTCTCAGAACTCATTATTTAATTCAGTTCTTATCAGAAAGCTATTTTGTGGAAGTTTCTCTGCTAACAGAAGAATTTCATTGATAATAAGATGTGATCTGGGTTCAGGGAGCTCAGTGTGGAGTTAGGGAAAGTGAACTATTTATTTTTGAATAAATAAAAATATAAGACAATGTGAGGCCAGAGAGAAAAGGGGCAAGGTGTCTCTTTTGCACATGGCCAACCCTGATCTGATCTACACATATGGTTCCCCAAATACCTGGTTCCCCCAGAACCACAAAGAATGACTTTTGAGAACAGTCACGCCCTGAGCATAGCTGAATGTGGTCCCAGAACAAAAACCAACCAACAAACAAAAAGACAATGCTTGATTATGAGGGATGTTTCTCTAAACAATCAAGATGAATACCCATTGAACTATTGAACATCAGATTGGACATGTACAAAATATATCAAGCCTGGACTTTCAAATTGTATAGCATGAAAATCTATGGAATTCAAAGTTGTGCAAAGACATGATTCAGTGAGCAAATAAAAATATATCAAATTATTATTTACTCGTGGTATCAAATGAAGTGTTCTAGTTTATCTCTAATTGGTGGAAAATGGGCAAAGGTGGTTGAGGATACAGCAATTAGTAAAACATCTTTCTACTTGTGGAAGCTTAGAAGGAATTCTCAGTCCCTGTCGAGAGAGGGGTGCCCTTTGCCCTGGTACACACAGCAGAAGTGAGGACAGCCGCCATGTTGGTTTCTACAAAATTTCCTATATTTCCTGGAACCATATGTGAGTTTAGTGTCAAAATTGTGTTTTGTCAACTAAGCCCACCAAACACTTTAGGCAGAGAAGGCAGAATAATTGGTTATCCTGGTCTTGACTCACTGTCCAGTAAGTACAAAAGCCCAGTGGGGGCAAAAATAAGCTAGGGTGATTCCAGTATTGAAAATGAAAGTGATTTGAACCCACAGAAACAAATAGAAGATTATTTTCCCCTTCTTGTAGCTATATTTTCTCCCAGACTCTCCCACTCCTTGGTCATTCCTAACTTAACTTTGTCCACACTCTTCACTTTTAATGTCTCCTTGACAGTTTCCACACTTAGCAATTCTCTCTCTCTCTCTCTCTCTCTCTCTCTCTCTCTCTCTCTCTCTCTCTCTCTCTCTCCCCTCTCTCTGAACAACTAATTGCTTTCTGTGTCTTAAATTTGTGTTTTGGCTCCGTAATTAGATTCTAAACTTAGCTATTTGTTCCTTCACATATGGAGTGTCTACTATATGCTGGATCCCATGCTGAGAGCTGGGACACACCAATGAGCAAGGTCCCTGCTCTTAACGATGCAAATGAATAAAACAAATAATTATGCACCGTGGAAAGTGTTGGGAAAGAAATTAATGATGCTATGAAGGAAAGTTACAGGTAGGAGAAGAAATCTTTACACTGGGACCTAAATGAAGAAAAAAAGCCCTGTCCGTCCCGTGAAAGGGATTCAGAGAGGGCTTATAGGAAGGGGATCTCTCCCCCGCCAACGTGGCCCCTCACCTATGCAAAAAAAAAAAAAAAAAAAGATCTGAGAAGACCTGAGTATTGACCCAAACAAAAGCCTTTATTGGAGTGGTAGAGGGACAGCCATGTCTGGATTAGGTGGAATGAAGCCTAAAAAACCCTTAACACAGTGCCTGGCCCCTGATGACCACTGAATGCATGATTAGTAATTGCTAGCTATAATTGTTATTATTAGCAATATGAAAGACAACCCTAAAATTATTCAACATTTATTTTATTTTATTTTTTTTATTAGTGAAACACCATGAGGTACAGTTATAGACTCATAAATTTTTGTGCTTGGGTTTCAGTTATACAATGATCAAGTACCCATCCCTCCACCAGTGCCCATCCTCCACCACCACGGGTCCCAGCATCCTTCCCACCCCCCATCTTCCCCCCATCCCACCCTGCCTCTGTGACAGGGCATTCCCCCTTGTTCTCTCTCTCTCTTCTTTTGGGTACTGTGTTTTGCAAGAGCCTTACTCAACATTTAGACCCTTCCCTTCTCTATTTGCAGAATCTCTAACTGACCGCTGGTGCTAATCCCTTGGAAGGGGTCCTCAGGGTCCTCAGGAGGAAGGAGTGATCCCCTTCCTTGTCCTCCATGGCAAGTCACTCCTCCTGTCCACACCACACCGCATGACGATCATTTCAGTCTGTTTTCCCTGTGGAATTATGGAGTCTTTGTGAATAGAGATGGTGCTTTTGTGTATAATATCTACTTGATTGCATGAGTTCTATTTTTCCATATTCTAGCATCTGGGATTACGAATGCATATTGTTAGCAATCCAGTGATAAAGCTAATTGGTGGTGCCCTTTGCTGTCTTCTTGTCACACAAAATAATGCTGTACCCTACAGAAAATGCATTAGATTCGATGAAATACTGTAGCTTCAGGCTGCAGCTTTTAATGAAGTACCACTGAGGTCACTTATTCAATAGATGGGTAATAATGAATTTATCTCACACACATAGGTGTTGTAAGGAATTAATCTTAACATATTGTTAAGGTGTTTACACCTTAACATTTTAAGGGAGAACATGTTAAGGTGGCACATTGTAATTATAGGCTTATGAGAAATTTATGTTCTTCTGTATTGTCGAATATCTGACAGTAGTGGGATTCAGCAAATACCTGAGGAATAAGAAAACAAAAGTGTAAATGAACTGTGTCCACTGTGGGAATGCTAGCTCCCATTTTCCTTCTTCAGGAGGCCCTTGTTGTGATTGAGCCGTCTGACCAAAGACCTCATGCCCACTCCCTCACCCCTCCCCTCCCCCCCCCCCCCCCCCCCCCCCCCCGCGTGACTGCACTGCATCAGTCTAGAGCTGGTGCTCTCTGCTTCACACAGGCTTCCTTTGCCACAAGCTTTGCATATGCCTGGATTGGATTTTCTCCGAGCTATACAATAGCCTGAGATTCTTTTATTTGTTTATGTTTTAAAACTTACGTCATTATCATAGTCACTCTCACTGTCACTGTCCTCCCGTTGTTCATTGATTTGCTTGAGCGGGCCCAGTAACATTGTGAGACTTGTTACTGTGTTTGGCATATCGGATACGTCACGGGTAGCTTGCCAGGCTTTGCCATGTGGGCGAGATATTCTTGGTAGCCTCCCGGGCTCTCTGAAAGAGGGGCGGAGGAATCAAACTCGGGTCGGCCATGTCAGCCGCGTGCAAGGTAAATGCCCTGCCCTCTGTGCTATAATTTTATTTGGAGAAACCAACTTGTTATACCTAACTACCACCAAAGTGTCAAGACTGTCCTTAACATCCCTTGCAGAGAGACACATGCACCTCCATTCATTGCAGCACTGCCCTGTCCTCAGTTACAGATAGAGGTGTGTGTACAGCCACGTTCATTGCAGCAGGGAATGGAAACAACTTGTATCCAACAACGGGAGAATGGATGAAGAAGTTTGGGTGTGTTTTCACAATGGGATACTACACGGCTCTAAGAAAAGATGAATTTTAGCTTCCACCACAATATGGATGGAATTGGAGGTTGTCCTGTTACGTCGAATAAGTCAGAGGGAAAAGGCCCAGTACTGCATATCTTACTCACCCATGGCATCTGAGCAGCACAGCACAGCACAGGACTGGCAGTGACACACCATCATGACCCTGGACCTTGGATTACAAATCTCAGAAATTCTTCTCACAATCGTCTTTCCACCCTGGTCTTCTTCGACAGCCTTCCAGCCTGGTGGACAGCGTTCCCCTTTATTCCTGAGACCCTTCCTTCCACAAATCCATCCTCGTCTAATTCTAGGCGTCTAGTGGCATCACAGCGTGGCAGCTTTTTGTGCAAAGTGGAATTCAAGTGCTCTAAAGAACACACGAGAGCCTCTCGAGGCCGGATGCAAGTGGTAGTGATGGTTTCTCTGCCTGGAACCGTGTGCTGCTGGCAGGGAAGCATGGTGAGAGGAAGGAGGTGCAGTTGGGAGGAGAGTCAACGCTGTGGGCATCTTACTGCTGCCCTGTGCCTCCCTCAGGCTTGAGCAGTGCCCGGACGTCAGCGGGCATGCACCGGACTGCGTTTGCTTGCTTACAGGGGGAAATCCCTTTCTCCTTGCATGTCCTACTCAGGCGTCCAAGATTTTACTGTAGAGGCAAAAGTCAGAAGCAAATCTCAGTCAGGGCCTCTGCCCGCCTGCTGCCCGGCTAATCTGAGCACTACAAGATGCTGTCCCTGACTCTATCTGCCACACATCAAGACCAGGCCTGCCTTGGCTGTGTCTGAGCAAAGCCACAGAAAATCCTGCCTTTTGGGATTTTTTTCTCTTGGCCAGGGTCCTGTGAGGCCCAGTTTTATCATCCTTTACCAAAAATATATTTCGTTTCCTCCCAGTTCTGTGCTTGATTCAAGAGAGTAACTAAAAATGCTGGGTAAACACACACATACTATTTTTATCTCCACACAGCCTGTGCAAGCCCCCTTCGCTCCCAGATGCAGTCTCTCCAGTCTACCCAGGAACCAGTTGCTGCAACGGAAAAAACGAAAACGCTTTCTCTCCATCAGATGAGTGCTTTCTCCTAGGCCTGCCCTCGCCTTCTACACTTGCCCTTCCTATCTGTGGGGCTAGCTCTCCCAGGATAAGGATCACAGGCAAAAAGAATTTGATTTCTGCCCAAAGAAACTGATGACTGTCAGAGACAGGAGGGAAAAAAAAAATCTCAAACTTGCTCTTGACTATGCCTGGTGCTTTATTAAACCTGGCTGCCAGAAGAGTATCCTACCTTTCAAAACTACTGGCTATCTCAGGAGATTCTGTTCTTTGATTTCTGGGGTCAGATGAATTTACAATTGACTAACACAAAAGAGACACTCTGGAAATCATTTTGAAATGTCAATGAAGCTTCTACCATCTAATATGGTACTACTGTTCAAGAAGGGAGACATCCATGACATTGGCAACTATTGTCCGATCTGCCTATTGTTTGTCATCTACAAGTTGTTCACTAGAGTCATCCTAAATAGGATTGGCAGAACACTAGATGAAGGACAACCATGCGAGCAAGCAGGGTTCCGCAAAGGATTCAGCACCATCGAACATATCCACACGATAACCAAGCTCATTGAGGTTTCTCGGGAGTTCAAGATGCCGCTCTGCTTAACGTTCATTGATTTAAAGAAGGCCTTTAATTCTGTTGAGATGGAAGTGGTCATTGAAGTCCTAGCAGCCAGTCAGGGCATTCAAGCTCAATACATCAAGATCCTCCGTGAGCTGTATTACGAATTCACTACCAGGATCTCTCCATTCTACAAAGAAGTAATCGTTGATGTCAAGAGAGGGGTTAGGCAGGGTGATACCATTTCACCGAAACTCTTCAGTGCCACCCTCAAGAACATCATGCGACGACTGGAATGGGAAGGAATGGGAGTGAAGATAGATGGTCGGCAACTACACCACCTCCACTTTGCTGATGACATTGTTTTAATAACACCAAACATCAGCCAAGCAGCACAAATGCTGGCCGACTTTGACCGTGAGTGTGGAAAGGTAGGACTACAGCTGAATCTTACGAAGACAATGTTTATGAGAAACAGCCTCGTTCCTGATGCCCCATTCACTCTCAATGGAACGACCATCTCCGAATGCAACAGCTATGTGTACCTAGGTCGAGAGGTCAACATGACAAATGACCTGGCACCCGAGCTGCGCAGGAGGAAGAGAGCGGCTTTGGAACGCCTTCAAGAGCGTTGAAGAAATGGCTAAGAGGACAAAGAACCTCCAGCTCCGGGCACATCTCTTTGATTCCACTGTTCTTTCTGCATTAACATACGCCTCAGAGTCCTGGGCCCTATGCAAACAGGATGAGAACGCTATTCGGGTCTCCCAAAGAGGAATTAAAAGAGCTATGCTTGGAATATCATGTTTCACTCAAATGAGAGAAAGAATCCGGAGTTTCGACAGCCATCGACAATCAAGTATCAGGGATGCTGTCTCGTTTGTCAAGGTGTCAAAAATCAGATGGGCTGGTCACGTAATGAGATTTAAAGACGACCGCTGGACTAGAGCTGTTACCGACTGGATTCCATGGGATGTCAAAAGACCGCGTGGCCACCCACCTACCAGATGGTCAGACTTCTTCATCAAGATCATGAACAATCAGTTTGAGGCTCTTTGTGTTCCTAGAGCGAACAGACGCCATTGGGCTACACTAGCACGCGACAGGGACAAATGGAGATGTTACTGGCGCCCGCTCAAGCAAATCGATGATTAATGGGAGGTCAAGTGATCAATATGGAAAAGTGGCAAATCAGTAAAATGAGAATGATTTGCATTATAAAACATTCTTTTTCTAACACCATCAATTTTTAAAAAATTTTTATTAGTGAAACACCATGAGGTACAGTTGTAGACTTACAAATTTTTGTGCTTGGGTTTCAGTTATACAATGATCGAGTACCCATCCCTCCACCAGTGCCCATTCTCCACCACCACTGATCCCAGTATCCCTCCCACCCCCATCCCTCCCCACCCCACCCTGCCTCTGTGGCAGGGCATTCCCTTTTGTTCTCTCTTTCCTTTTGAGTGTGGTAGTTTGCAAAAGAGGAATTGAGTGGCAATGATGTTCAGTCTATAGTCTACTTTCAGCATGCATATCCCATACTGGGAAGATCCTCCCAACACCTTTATTTGGTGCTCCCTTCTCTACCTGAGCTGCCTTTTCCCCTAGCATGTGCGGTTGGCCTCCAAGCCATGGAGTAAACCTCCTGGTACCTCTCTCGGCTATTCTTGGATGTCAGTCTCCTATTTTGTTACTTTATGTTACCCAGATGAATGCATCTTTCTATGTCTGTCCCTCTATTTCTGACTCATTTTGCTTAGCATGATAACACCATCAAAGTTTTAAAGAGTGAATTTTCCAAGCATGGACGCAAGAGGATTATGTTACATGGTGTACATTTTTTTGTAGGAAAAAATGGTTTTGTATATGGGAAGAAATAATATAAATTCAGAACTTACAGATAAGTGAGCTCTATCACTCATCTCTTTAAAAAGTTTATAAGAATATCTAGTCAAAACCAGCAGTTTTCTCCCTTGAAGACAGTGTACATTTTCAGTCCAAGCATCCTGCCTGAGCGGTACTTAGAATGGGAATCCATATCCTAAGCTCTCTGGTCCCCCTGGAAACCTCTTAAACCTTGTCCACAGCTCCTCTCAGTATTGGCACCTGAACTTCCACCTTCGTCCTTGAGTTCCTCTAAGTTTCTAGGCAATTTCTAAAATTATCAAAAACTCTTAGGGATTTTATCATGCACCACGTTCAGTTACCATTACTACCATTTCTGAGGATGTTGGAATGTGGAACACCAGGGTTTATAGGTAGGTGAAACAAAGGTATCAAAGTAGAAATTTAGGGATGCTAGAGGTTTTTGTCAATGAACACAAAGAAGGTGTAGTCGCAGTGTCAAACAGCTGACATGGCAAAGTAAAACCGCATAAGTGGCCAGAATGAATGAGCTATTTCATTCACCCATTCTTCAAAAATTGGAACTGCTATAGCCCAACATATATCATACTGATATATGGTCGGTAAGATAGATGGTCGGCAACTATACCAACTTCACTTTGCTGATGACATCATTCTAATAACACCAGACATTACCCAAGCAGCACAAATGCTGACCGACTTTGACCGTAAGTGTGGAAAGGTCGGATTACAGCTGAATCTCACAAAGACAATGTTCATGAGAAACAGTCTTGTTCCTGATGTTCCATTCGCTCTCAATGGAACAAACATTTCCGAATGCAACAGTTATGTGTACCTAGGTCGAGAAGTCATCATAACAAATGACCTGGCACCTGAGTTGAGCAGGAGAAAGAGAGTGGCTTGGAATGCCTTCAAGAGCTGTTTTTTTCCAGTCCCTCCCAGTCCCCAGTCCCCACCTCCCCATTTGTATGCTTCGTAGATGTTTGATTCACTGGTGATATTATTTGTACTGTTCATGAAATTTAACAGGATGTTTTGTTTGTTTGGAGGCCACACCCAGCTGTGCTCAGTGCTCACTCCTGGCTATGTGCTTAGGAACCACTCTTGGAAAGGTTTGGGGGGAACAGATGTGATGCTGGACATTGAACCCAGTGGGCCACGAGAAAAGCAAATGCCCTTCATGCTGTACTATCACTCCAGCCCTAACAGGATTTTAAAGAGTATGAATAAACAATCATACAGAAATGTTAAAAAAAAAAAAAAAAAGAGCGTCGAAGAAATAGCTAAGAGGACGATCAACCTCCAGCTCCAGGCACATGTCTTTGATTCCACTGTTCTTCCTGCATTAACAAACGCCTCAGAGAGCTGGGCCCCACGAAAACAGGATGAGAACGCTATTGGGGTCTCCCAAAGAGGAATTGAAAGAGCTATGCTTGGAATATCACATTTCACTCAAATGAGAGAAAGAATCTGGAGTTCCGACATTTGTCGACGATCAAGAATCAGGGACGCTGTCTCGTTTGCCAAGGCGCCCAAAATCAGATGGGCTGGTCACATAATGAGATTTAGAGAGGACCTCTGGACTAGAGCTGTTACCGACTGGATTCCACGGGATGTCAAAAGATCGCGTGGTCACCACCCATGAGATGGTCAGACTTCTTCATCAAGACCCTGAATGAACGGTTTGAGGCTCTTCGTGTTCCTAGAACGAGCAGATGCCATTGGACTACACTAGCACGCGACAGGGATGAATGGAGACATTACTGGTGCCCACTCAAGCAAATCGATGAGTAACGGGATATCAAGTGATTAAGTGATATCATACTAATTTTGAAAGAATTCTGAGAAATTCCAGAGAAGTTATGTGTCAAGTGGACTCTAAATGCAGATCATGAGAAGAGCCATAAGCAAATATCCAATTTTTTTATTTCAAGGGAAAGAAACCAATTAAGTTATCAAGGAACATTTGGGCTTATAAGTTTAAAAAGTGCAGGGCTAGGTTACCTTTATACATTGCTGGAACAAGCCACTCAACATTAAATATGTATATATGTAGCACTGTCCTCCCATTGTTTATCCATTTGCTTGAGCAGGCCCAGTAAACATCTCCATTGTGAGACTTGTTGTTACTGTGTTTGGCATATTGAATACGACATGGGGAGCTTGCCAGGCTTTGCCGTGCGGGCGAGATACTCTTGGTAGCTTGCCAGGCTCTCCGAGAGGGGTGGAAGAATCGAACCTGGCTCAGCCAGGCAGGCCACACGCAAAGCAAAAGCCCTAGCACTGTGCTATCACTCCAGTCATGTATATATGTATATATGTTTATATATACATATATATCATATATCTTTGGTGTTCAGTGATTCTTGTTCTCAGGCAGGCTTACCTCTTATAATTACAATTTTCTAAGCTTACCTCTGATCAGCTTATAAATTGTCATGCAAGAAATGTTCTTTTCCTAAATTTTGAGCTAAGATTCTAGAGATGGATCTCACTGCTATAGTTACCTTATGTAGACCTGGGTAGGCAGCATGAAGAGGCTAGCTCCACCCAAACTGCATAGACAGGGTGGGGGGCAAGGGGGATGTTTGTTTTCCATGGGAAAACAAGAAATGGATTCTAGCCAAACAATCTCCTCACCACAGAGCGGAAGGTTTGAAGGAAGCAGAAACCTGGAAATGTTTGATTTCCGACCGGAAATCAGCGTATTTCCAGAAGAACAAGTATCTAAACTGTTAAGAATGGGTAGGATCTGGTCATGGAAGAAGAGAAAGCTGAGAGAGACGGTCTACCAAGGAAGAAATGGCACAGAAAGTATAAATTCTCATTGGTGATTTTAGGTGAAAAGGTTAAATGATCAACCTCTTATTGCTAACATAAGTTGGCTCAGAAAAGACAACACTGAATTGAAGAAAAAAAAGACAATCTGAGCCTTCCTCCTTGACCAAACTGGGACTAATTTAGTCTTTCAGTAAGCCCTGTAATATGATTTCTTGGAAATAGTGAGATTAAGTAATGATGCAATGTTGAGTGACCTAACTGTCATATCCCTGTTACTCTTGATCAAAACACACAAGGAAAATTACCAACAGAAGCCATTGAGGATGTTAGACTATTCCTTGGGTTGGAATATAATTGCTGAAGTAATTTTGGCTTTCGATGGTTTTGGATTTGGGTGTTTTTTTTTTCTGTTTTGTCTTTAATATATCACAAGATAGGACAAAACCTCATCCACTAGGAGACATTCAGTGAGCCTTGTCATGAGGCAGGTGTGGAGAGGAGTCAAAGTTTAGCCCAAGAGAACATTTTTAAGATAGCAATATTGAGGTATTAGAAACAGTGGGAGGGACTGAAGAGATAGTGCAACAGGTAGGACATGTGCCTTGCACATGGCTGACCTAGGGTCAATACCCAGCATGCTATAAAGTCCCCTGACCCTTGCCAGGAGTGATCCCTGAGAACTGAGCCAGGAGTATGCAAACCCAGAAGGAAGGAAGGAAGGAAGGAAGGAAGGAAGGAAGGAAGGAAGGAAGGAAGGAAGGAAGGTGATATTTTAGGAATTTGGCATGAAAATTAAATAAATAGAGGATTGTTTATCAAAAATAGAAGTCCATGAGCTTCTTTAGCTATCATTAGAAGCACTTTGACAGATACCAATTTTTTAAAACAGAAACGTCTTTAAAATGAGAAGAGGAGAGGTTGTATAATGTTAAATGCTTTGGGTGTCAAATCAGAAGCCAAATAACAGGCATTGGCCTAGAAATGCTTCTAAACCTCCAAAGTTCTCTAATTTAAGTTTATTTACTTTTTGAAGTTTCAATCACTGCTTATTAACGTTAAAAAACTCATTTTTTAATGACAAGCCTCCCTTTTATTGAGTTACAAATGAATAAAGCATTATTTCCTTTTGAATTGGAAGCTGACTCAAGGAAAGAGTTGAAGTACACTATAGGAGATCCCACGTTTGATAGCTGCCAATGCATCTCCCTTGAGCACCCCTGGGGGGTGACCCCTGGAGGCACTGCACTGGATGTTGCTCAGTACTGAAGGACATCATCTTCCCCAACCAGATTATCCCCCTAAAATGTCTGAAGTAACATTACTTTATACTTGTTGTGGTGAAGATTCTTTAGTTAATGTTCAGTCATTGTTCATAAAGAATTGCTTGATGAATTCAGGAGATCTTCAAATGGGTTCCATTTTGAACCATCTTCTAATAAGTTTTTAATTCCCTCTGCATTTACTCTGAACAACTAAGTCTGTGGTCATACTATCATCAAATTTTATTTCATTTTAGATTCTTCTTATTCTTGACCTAATTCTGCATGGGAGGCAATTTTAATAAACAGTATGTTGCCATTATTAACTAGTGTTTCTCTTAATAAATACGCAACCGAGGAAGCAGAGACAAAACCATCTGGAAAACAACCAAAGCCAAAGTTTATTCTTGATTTTTGTCACTACTTCTTTCATGCTTTCTTAATTTCCTTACACATTAAATATACAATAACCAAAACTTTATTAATATACACAAAGATAACATGCGTAGCATGTAAGCATGATAGGTAGCAAGTAAACCTGATGGTTGGTTTCTGTACCAAAGCTTTTGAAGTAGGAACAATACACTTGTATCACAGACCATGGGGAGATCAGTGTGGAAAAATCTCAAAAAATCCACACGGAGCTCTACAGAAAAAAAATCAAAAAACTTCTGTTTAAACTATGGATAAATTTTCTTTTTACTCTTGTACCCCCCCTAAGGCTTCATCTTGTTTTTTTCTCCAACAAATGTGTTATAATTGATAAACAACCAAAATAGTCATGGAGGTAGGGAACACAAGGTGTGATAGAAAAAACACAAATGGAATTTAAACTATTATGTGCCAGACAGCTGCTAAATCTCCTGGATAAAGAAAAGCATGAACCAAATAATTCACTAGTTCATCTTTCTCTCCATAAAGAAAACCAACATTTTTAGTTTTGGATAAATAACTAAGGCTCTTGCAGAGGTGAAATATGTCATGGGGACAATATGTTATATCTTTTTGTACAGGATATACCTAAGAATAATAAAATACTGAAGAGCAAGAGTAAATATCTGTAAAAAATAAACCCCTCTAGTGTATATGTCACATGAAAAGCAAAATGATTGGATATAATGGTTGTTACTGAAATAGTAGTGGGTACGATATTAAAATAGTATTGGTATTAAAAACATTCTTTTTTAAAATTCATCTTCTCAGAGGTTTGATTTCAGATGCATCTGTATTTTCATTTTCTTGATTTTTATCCTTCTTTATTCGGATAAACACAACTGCTAAAATTATACCTAAAAAAGAAATTAAAGGCCAGTTAGCTGTAATTTCAAAACATAGAGTCACATTCATTTATAAAATATTAGTCTAGTAGGAAAAAATAACTCATGTGAGTTCTTTTGTTTATTACTCAGTAAGGTTTAATTGTTATGGGTAATGTGAGACTCCAGGAGGTATTCATGGGTATGTAGGCTTTTTTATGGTAAAAAAATATTGACTATTATTTTGTCAATAATTATTACATATCAAATCATATATATTGTTGACCGAGTTTTTGTCAGGGAATCTAAGATAAAACGCTTTCTACTTTGAAGACTGTGTAAACATCTGATAGTTTCTGAGCTTTGAACATTTTCAGTAAGTATTGACTCAGTCCTTTCCTTTTCCTAGAAGAAATAGTCCAATCAGAACAATAACTAGAAAGCTGTTATCTATTTTACATCTCAATTCTACTTTTAATACATGTATATCAAACACCACATTTCATTTATGCCTTCTCCATGACTTAAACTTGGATAGACCTTTGTGACTTCTCCCATTTCTGAACTGAAAATTTAAATTGTGCATTTTTTGTCAAATGTGCACTATCAAACCAATATTTTATAAGGAATTAGTTTTTTTAAATATTAAGGAAATTTATTTGCCGTGAGTTTTCAAAAGGAATCAAGGTAGAAACAACCGAATAATTATAACCGAATAAATAATTCCAACACTATTTTTGGAAAAAAGATATGAAACTGTAAAATTCTATTAATTCTATCTCTATACATCTCAAAACATTGGATTGGGACTGGAATTGTATATTGTATATTTAATGTGTAAAACATTGGGGGTGGGTTGATAGTTAGAGATATTAATCGTTTTTGTTTGTTTGGGGGACAATACCCAGTGGTACTCGAGGGTTATTTCCAGAGGTGCTCAGTGGGAATATGGGATTGGAGATTTCACATGCTCAGCGCATGGAGCTACCTCTAATCCTGAAACTTATGCTAAATGAAAGAGGAATAGAATAAGAAGATGCATAGAGGGGAAAGAAAACTTGGCACATGCAACCTTCAAAGAGCAGCTCAGTGAGTCAGAGAGATGCGCCGGATGGTGGTTCTCAGGGAGAAAACATGATCACAGGTAGGAAGGGAGTGACTACGTTAGAAAGACCCTTCGGAGTCATACTGGCAATTCGGTGGGAGAGGAAACAAGAATGAAAACTTTTAGATCTGTGAGTCAGAGTTCAATTTGATAAACTGGGTTATAGAAGAAAAGGTAAGATACCAAGAGAACAATTTAGAATACTTGGAATTCTGATCTTTTTTTTCCTTTTTGGGTCACATCTGATGTTGCACATGGGTTACTCCTGGCTCTGCACTCGGGAATTACCCGTGGCGGTGCTCAGGGGACCATATAGGATGCTGGAATCAAACCTGGGTCGGCTGCGTGCAAGGCAAACGCCCTACCCGCTGTGCTATTGCTCCAGACCCCCCTTTTATTTTTTCAAAAAAGGGAGAGGCAATCTGGTATTAATCCTGTTTTCTCATAGACATGAATTAAGTATTTGTTTTGAATATTTAACTTTTGGTGAGGCTGAGAGCCGAAAATGGACAATTACTATAGTATATTTTGAGTTGTGCACAAAAAGAAAAGAAAACTGGAATAGATACTGCTGTTTGTCCAGGCCAGGGAATGGCGAGAGTCTCAGCTGTGCAACAGTGGAATTGTGATTGGAGAACCAGGGTACTGGTGTGAAAGCATATGGAGCAATGCTTTCAGAATATTTGCAATAATTAAGGTGTGTCAACATTACGGAGTGAAGGGCTACCTTCTACAGATTCTGACACTGGCAGAGCAGACCATATAAGCTCTGCAAGAAAGATCTGTGTCTATCTCTCCTATCAATATCTCCTTCTTCACTTCAAAAATAGTGTCTCACAGACAGGGTCTGGCTACTGCACTTATTTTTCCTTCATTGTGATATCTTAGCAAATAATCACAAAGCATAACAACTACATTTTAAAGTTTCCTATACTTCCCAAACTGATCAACCAGACAGTGATAAGTTAGAGGGTGGTATTAGTGAAGTATTCCAAAGTGGAGAAATTTTATATATATTCTTTTATTTGCTTTTTTTAGCGGGGGTGGGTGTCATACCCAGCAATGCTCAGGGGTTCCTCCTGGCTCTGCACTCAGAAGTTACTCCTGGCGGTGCTTGGGGGACCATATGGGATGCTGGGAATCGAACCTGGGTCGGTCGCATGCAAGGCAAACACCCTACCCCCTGTGCTATCACTCCAGCCCCTTTTATATATATTCTTGATTCTTTCCTGTGCTGTCATTTGAACAACCTTCAACTCGTGAAGACAAACGTTAAATTTAACTCATGTTTGGGAGGTCCAGGACAGGAATCCTTAAATATGAGAAATTGTACTTACCAATAACCAGAAAGGTGACCAGGAGTATGCCAACTGCCATCCCTACAGTGGGCATTCCGGGCTGCTGACCTGCTGGCCGGTAACAACTTCCTGCCTCACACTTGCAGAAAGTAACTGAAAAGCAACGGAGTATTAGTATTCAGCTATAATTTTTCAGGTAAACAACTGCAGAAGCCCATAAAATGACAAGAATATTTTCTTACTAGCTACGGTGATAGAAATTATGCCAGTTGTCCGTACCCCAAATACCTACTTGGCAAATAGACGGTACTTTCCATAGGTGGTTTGCCATTATCAATGATGCGGATTGAAATATTATAAACTTCCTCTTCAAAGTTCGTGTGCTTGGTGGAAACACTGGCATATGTCCCTGTAGGAATGGGAGAAATGAGTGACAGGAAAACACAGTTTCATGAAAAAAGCTTATCTTTGCATCATATGCTTAAGTTGACTAAAAATAATCAGATATAAGTATGAGTTAAACTACTCAAAGTATCACCATTTCACTTGGAATATTTATTATATTACTTGAGAAAAAAGAGCAAGGGCATATTTGAAATTCTCAATTCATGATTTCTCTGTAGAAATAAATACTAAATATAGTCCACTATCATTATTCTTAACTACTGTCCTACAAAGTTTCTGGGAGCACTAATTAAAGATAATTGAAATAAATGCTAGATTTTCCCCAAATCTGTTTAAATCTCTAAACCTTTTATCCAGGAAGATGAGACAATATCAGGAAGAAAAGATAAACAAAATTCAAAACAATGCACAAAGTAATCAAATTGCTTAAAATAATAATAAAGAGAAAATTTTAGGAGTATTTGGTGGGGGCAAGTGGCACTTGATTTTCAAATAAATAAATAATTTTTCAAATAAATAATTTTTCAAATAAATAATTCTTCTAAACAGAGTGGGTAAATTACTTTGTTTTGGAGAATTGTACAAGTTCTCTAAATTTTCCCAGTACATTTAAAACACTGAAATAAAAAATTAAATGCAATTACATTCTTCCAGGCAAATATTTACTGCTTACCATGGAATTAAGTTAGGAATTAGTAATTGTAAAACTGTAGAAAATTACTAAACATTTAAAGACCAAATAAAATACAGCTAAAGTTTAAAAAAAAACAGAATATGAAGTGTTGAGGAACTATAATATACTGGTTGGAATATAAAATGCTATAAATTATTTGGAAAGCAATTTGCCATTTTATTATATATATAAGCATATAGCTACCATATAATTTGGTCATTCCACTTCAAAGTAGTAGTTAACTAGAAAATACAAAATTTTACACTCCTCCAAAATATTTTTCACAGATGTTCATTGCAGTTTTATTTGTAAGAACAAAAATGGAAGTCATATAACTGATTAGGACTGAATGGATAACAAATATATAACAATGGAAAACTATTTAGAATTAAGAAGCAGTGAAGTCTTTATCTATACTGCAACATGGCTAAATTCTAAAATAAGAATGCTAAATGAAGTTAGACTAACAAAAAAAGGACTATATATGTTTTAGAAAAAAATCTTGAAAATACAAACTCGTTTCTAGTGACAGAAGATCAATAGTTACCTAGGAATAAGGGGTGAGCAGGGCAAGGTAGAAAAGAGGCTTGCAATAGAGCAAGGAGAATTTATATGTGTTGGGGAAGGGAGAGAGTTGGCCATACTAGTCCTGGCTCAGTGTTCATTCCTGCTGGTACTCAGGGACTATGAGGTGCTGGGAGTTGAATCAGAGTCTCATATATGAAAACTTGCACTCCAACCTTTTAACCTCTCCAGCCCTGAGCCTGGAAAACATTTGGTGGTGATGGAACTATTCAGTATCCTGATTGTGCTTATAATCTCAGTGGTCCATACAAATGGTCTATTCTCATGAGATATTATAATGGCCTCAATGATCTATATACTATTGTATATGTGCTATTATAATCTGTGCAGGTTATTGAATGTTAATTCTTTTTCAATGAAGCTGGGTCTTGAGAATCATTATGAGCAGTCCTTCCTCAGTCACTATTGGATTCTATGCAAATGCTGCTCAGATAATCAACTACCTATTTACACTCAAGAGGCTGCTTGCGTTAAGAATCTCCCTTCAGGGGCTGGAGCAATAGCACAGCGGACAGGGCGTTTGCCTTATGCCCGCCAACCCGTGTTCGATTCCCAGCATCCCATACGGTCCCCTGAGCACCAAGAGGGGTGATTCCTGAGAGCAGAGCCAGGAGTAGCCTCTGTGCATCGCTGGGTATGACCCAAAAAGCAAAAAAAAAGAATCTCCCTTCAAACCCTGGTGTTTTCCTCACCCTTGATGACTTCCCTGTGCAACTTTCCCAAGCATAAATTTCCCTCCTGCAGCATGGAAGAAAACACCCTGTTGAATGCGCAAGTCCAACAAGGCAAACTAAAAACAAAAAAATTAATCATCCATGTCTGTTTTTCCTGTGGACTTTTCACAACTCACCATTGATTTTGGTAACTTCCCAGCTGTTCTTAAGCGAGTCACTGCCAAGGGAAAATGTGAACTGGGAACCCCGATAAGGCTGCACATCATCATCGGTGGCCTGAAAGACGACACTTCCGGGGGCCGTCAGGGGGTGGCACAAGAACAAGCCGTTGTAATCCTTGACCAGCCGGGGGCCATTGTCATTCACATCCTGAATGTTCAGGTGGAACTCCACTGCAGTGCTCAAGGTAGAGCCACCTAAGGAATTGAATGATTCTAGTCAAATATCAGCACTCTCATTTCCTTCTTAGGGATAGAATAGTTTCTTTTCATTTTTTTAAAATTTTTTTCCTTAAATTTTTATTGACCCAGCAATACTACTCCTGGGACTATATCCCAGAGAGGCAAAAAAGTATAGTCGAAGTGACATCTGCACTTGTTTGTTCATTGCAGCACTCTTGACAATAGCCAGAATCTGGAAAAAACCTGAGTGCCCGAGAACAGATGACTGGTTAAAGAAGCTTTGGTACATCTACACAATGGAGTACTACGCAGCTGTTTGTTAGTTTCTTTTCTTAAAAAAAAAAAAAACAACACTTCCAATTCAAATTTTGGGGTAGATGGAGGTAACAAAAAAATAAGCAATTGGAATCAAACCTGGTTTAAAGTTTCAGTGATAATAACTAATGTATATGTGCTAAGATTTTGTCTACATTATTTTTACACGACTCTGATGTCCATTTATCGATGAGAAGGATAAAGCGCAGTGTTGTTGAGTGACTTACCAAAGGTCACACAGTGGTAGGACTGGTTTTACCTCAGAAGGCCTCACTTTGGAGCCGACACACCCAGCTGGTCCTCAATCCTCACACAGGCACGTCCACTACTTACCTCAGCGCTGTGTCCTCAGCTATCAACCTTTTAGTGTTGTGGGATGCCACCTGTCATTTTTTTAGCTAACAGAGTTCGCACTAACATTTCTTACTGTGGCCATCGTGTGAGAATTTGAAATACCGTAGCCTCGCGAGTAGCTGTTGAAATGGGCAGGTTACCTCATTTCTCAGTGCCTTTCCTCACGCACAGAGAAAGCGTTAACAAGAGTACTCACCCACAGTGTGGTACAAGGAGTCAGTTACTGCACTGATGGTGTGAGGCAGGACTTGAGAATGCCATCACTCTGACATCTGACATCAGTCACAGGTTCTTGTGTGTGCCGTTTCTAAGCCTAACCTGCCTTGAGTCCTGTAAAGTCGGTTTTGTTTGGGTTTTCCTTTCATTCTTAACTGTTTCTGCTCTGCAGTTTCTAGTTAACCCAGCGAGGAAAAGGCCCTGAAGTCAGTTCCTCTCTCTGCATCATTTTGGTGCAAATGAAACAGAATTGGAAGACCGGTTTTATCCTTCGGGTCTCTGAAATGGGAGTTCTTTAGGACATACCTGACACGCAGGCTTCGTCAGTCAGTGCTCAGGACAAAGACACAGCTTAAAACTCCCTGATGACCCAATGGGAGCTTTCAACGTAAAGGTTAAAGGCGTAGGCGATGTGACAGTGGAATGTGCTCATTAGAAACTGCCAAAGGACAAAGGACAGGGTTCCTGGCCTGCCACCTCACCTGATCATTCTCACACACAAGCCTTTCAAATGGTACAACTGCCTTAGCTTCGGCCATAAGCTTAGCATAACTATGGTGTTTTTCACTTTCTGAATGATTTCATATGCAGGAACCATTTTATAATTCTCCCTTCCCTCCCGCCCCCCCTCCCGCCCCCCCCCCCCCCCCCCCGCACTGGAAATTTCTCCATTTCATTCTCATTTCAACTTCCAATCTGGATTTCTCATTTCTCACTTTTTTTGGTTTAAAACTGTATTCAGTAATACTTTATTCAAATCTCTTTTTTTTTTTTTGCTAAACCAGATCGATTTTTTTTTTGGCTTCTAATTAGAGCCTCTGGGTTAGATAGGAGCAGTAGAATTTCTCCTCTAGGTTGAAAAATTCCATTAAAATGCAAAGAAACCTAACATTTTAATTACCAGCCTTATCACTGGTAAGCATAGAGCTCCTGTGAGGATTTTGATTTTTTTTTTTAAATTTCCTGAATCTCCACTGCTCAGGTCCAACGAGCAATATATAGTAACACAACTGAATTAAATAGGGCACAAAGACTATATAAAGATGGTTCAATCATCCCCATGCTATCACTGTAATAGCCTTTCCTTCCTTGCCTTTATCTGTAGAGAGACTGAACCCAGATTCATTAAAAATTACTGAACAATAATCTCCAGGACTGATCTCCTAGTATTTGTACTGATAGATGCCCCTCAGAGATTCAGATAGTGAAGGTGAGAAGAGTCTAAACAGCCTGTTTCAAACATACTGAGCCTGAGGTCCTGTGATGTGAGGCTAAAGGAGCGTGTTAACAGGCAATGGTAGTCATGCCTGTTGGTTACAGCCATCACCATATCAACTCACTGGCAAAGACCATAGGTCCTGAAGTCTCTGGACCATGCGATACCTCCCAATTCCTCAATACTGAAACTCCCATAGGAGCACTCCAGATTAAAAGGGAAAGTGACATAGAAGCAAACAGAAACAATAGAGAAGGCTTAACTAGGAACAGACAATAATTTCTTAGACAAGGACTTAACAACTTCGTGATGAGATATAACAATTTTCACATTTAAAAAAATGAATTTTGAACACTTAATGATTTTGAATTTTTTAGCTTAATTTTGGAGCACTGTTTTCTAATCAATTTCCACCCTAGAATTGTATCAACAGTTGTGGCTTTTGTCTACATTAAAACAAATTTTTTTAAAAAAAGAAAAAAAAAAGAGGCAACGGTTTGACCCTGCTTGCAGGGAAAACCCACAAACATTTTGGAGGAAGGAAGGATGAAGGAACCATCCTAGAGGCTTGAGAAACTTCCAGAAACCAGAGAATGCGCAGCATCCCAGAAGCCAAACCAGACTGCAGAGCAATCTTGTCCCAAGGAACTACTCATGAGCACTATGACTCATCTTGAAACAAGTCAGGACCACTTCATTGCACTGTGACCCTTCTCATCCTTCCACTGTAAGCTGGCGATACTCTGATATCACCCACCTCACCTTCCACCATTAATCCTCCCTCCAAACGTTCCCCTGGTAATTCGTCACTGTCTTAGCTTACCTGTTTCCGTGGCCACCACTTGCACTCGATATGGATCCTGATCTTCCCTGTCCAGCTTAGCTGCAGTAAAGATATCACCAGTGAAGGGGTCAATCCTAAGCCATCCATCCTTGTTATTTCTCAGTGAATAACTTCATAAAGTGAAAGAGAAAAAAGAAAGTTCTATTAGTGCGCATGAAAATATGAAGATGGTACTGAAATTCATGGTACATAAACTATCACTTGGATATTACTTCTGGCATATTTGGAGAATAGCTGTAACTATTATCAATGCTGCTTTTATACCCCGTTTTTTCAAAAGAAAGATATATTTATTCTAACAAAGTCTTTGTTGTACTTTTATTTTATTTATTTTTTTTTGTTAATTTTTGGCCACAGCTGATGGTGCTCAGGAATTACTTCTGGCTCTTTGCTCAGGTGCTGGAAGAGATCATGGGACCTCATGGATGCTGAGGATCAAACCCGGGTCAACCATGTGCTAGTCAAATGCCTTCAAGTCCATACTATCTCTCAGGAAACTTGTTTTATTACAAAAGGCATGATACAAGTTCTGAGAGGAAAAATAAAACTTTTTAGGTAATCAAAGAATTCCAGTTACAGTAAGTTGGAAGTACCTGTTAAAACCAGGAAACAGGAAACCACACCTTCTAAGAAGACCATCAACACCCAGATAGTATGTGTTTATGATTAGTCAGAGATCTTTCAAGGAGCAGAGTGAATTTCCTCATTCAACAAGAGAGCTTTTGAGTATCAAGAGAAAAGAACAACTTAGGCTAGAAAGGAGATAGACATGTAAACAGATAACTACACTAAAATGCAGCCACTGCAATGAAAAGGGGGCTGAGAGAATCCCAGTAGGAAGGATTGCCGGAACTAATACCAAAAGATCAAGGAGCAGCCTGTGGTGAAGGGGAATCAGACTTTCCAGCTGAGCTCGTGTTTAAGAAGAAAGGAAAAAAGAAAGAAAAAATAAAAAGAAGGAAGTGAAGGGGGAGAAGGCGAATAAGTCAGTGTAGAACTAAAGATTTTGGCTCATTGTAATTGGAGACTGACTAATTAATTATACTGTCTTCTCTGCAGGAATTAGGGAGTAGCCAAAAGATTTTCTAAGAACTGATTCTGAGACCAAAATGACAGTTCATTCATAACCTTTGGCTTAAGTCATGATGAAATATTTGTCCCTTTGTAAATAGCAAGGTTGGTGTTATGCCATAGAAGGTAAAGATTTGGGTTCAGTTCTACCCATATGTGTATTAACTCTATGATCTCAAGGAGGTTAGAGATATCACTACAGAGATGACACATGCATATAAATCTCGGGCAAATCTATCACTAATATATATATATATGTACGCATATATACACACATATATATGTATATATTGCTTTTTGGATCACATCTGGCAGTGCACAGGGGTTACTCCTGGCTTCGCACTCAAGAATTACTCCTGGTGGTGCTCGGGGGACCATATGGGATGCTGGGAATCAAACCCAGGTTGGCTGCATGCAATGCAAACACCCTATCCGCTGTGCTATTGCTCCAGCACCTCTCACTACAAATTTTTAAGGCAAATTTATGCAGCTTCTATTAAACTAAAAAAAAATCAAGAATTGCTAAAATGGAAAGATTTACACGTTTTACTTAACGATCTCAACCTGAGTACCAGCCTGTCCAGAACAAAATTCCTGAATGAGTTTATTGTCACAGACCAGCTTTCAAGGAGCTGAGGAAACCGAGAACCCTCCACCTAGGTTTCCTGGAGGCTTGTGGAGACCAGTGTGTCCAAGTTGGGTTCTCTCTGCTTATAACTGCTCTCTTTGGGGCTGGAATTCTCCCTCCAATCCTGGTCCAGGAAACTCAGGACAACACTTGGAATAGTGGAATCTGAACACCAGCTCCGCAACTCACAGCTCTTAGCTGCCCCTGGAGTGAGGGGCTCCATGGGATACTAATACACTTCCTACTTGCCTGAACCAAGATTTTCATTGAGTAACGCTGCTCCCTTCACCCTGTTCAACCAAAGTCAAGTTTAACGTGAGTACTGAACACAGCTTCAGGAAATGGATTACTTGTTTGGGGGAAAAAACAGAGTTTGGTCAGTTTTTACTCCTTCCCATGCCTTCTCCTCCCCCTGACCTTGGCCATGAGGGTGTAGCCGGCCCACCCACACTGCTGTGCTCTACCTTATGTTCAGACCCTCTGGATCCTGTGCAGTCACGTTGCCCACTTGAGTGCCAATCGGCACATCCTCACTGACGCTTGCTTGAAACACATGTTGGGAAAACTGAGGTGCTTCGTTCACGTTGGTCACAAAAAGCTGGAACGTGGCAAAAGAGCTGTCGTTGTAGTCTACACCGGACACCAGAGGCTCTGGATTTTCTGCTTTGAACACGATGTCGTGAACGGGTGTTGTTTCAAAATCAAGAGGCTGCGGGGGAAAAGGGTGGAGGGGGGAGAAGAATTAATTTGGGGATGATTTGCTTCTTTAAAAATGTCATTCCCGAGGCTCCTTATACAACTCTTTCCAATCCAATGTCAGCAAAAAACCCTAGAATGATAATGGACCCTTAGATACATCTTCACTGCAGGATTTACCAGAGCTTTCAACGAGCTAATGTGCATTGGGCTCCCCTAGAAGAAAAATCAATGCAGCACTCCTCCAATTTATTTACCGTGTAAGATATAATAGAGTGGCCGATTCCCCAGGGATCTCAGAACCAAATCCCCAAATTAAAGACTGAACCAGGAATGACAATTAAAAAAAAAACCAATTTGAAGGTTAATACAAAGCAGAAGTTAACTGTTGGGTTACCCAAAATACCACCCTCCAATCAAAAAACAATGAATTATTGACTGTGTAAGCTTTCAAGTAAATAATACTTGATGGGCCAGTATAGACAGGCGTGAAATATCATGTGAGCCATTGGTTTTACTTGAGTGTTTAGGACCTTCTCAAAACATACAGTCCATATCTAACCCGAGATGCCAGCTGAAGAGTGAAAGACCTGAAAGTAAGACTGCTGAAAGGGATGGAAGGGTTTTCAGAGATCTGTAAAGCCCATGGAAATTAAAAATTCAAACACTGTGATATACGTATATATGCAAATAGAAGTAGTCAAAGAAAAGCCCAAAGGTTTTTCTACACTTTTCCAGCCTCTTCCGCTGAGCTGTCAGTAATTTAGCACTAGGTACATCTATTTCTTATTCATTAAACAGAAGTGGCACTAAGTACTCATGAAGCAAAATGATACATCACTTTATTTATGTTAGTTCTGCCCTTTTCGGACTTGTGAAAAAATTCTCCCCTGTGATCAGGATTCTTCCCTGTCAGCATCGTCTTCCCTGATGTGGGTTGGCTCTGTTTCTTTTGTAATCTCATAGTACATAATCCGGGTTCTAATTTCTTGTTCCTTATTTTAGTTCCCGTAAACTTGACAGGGAAGGAACTATGTTATATTCAACCTTGTTTCTCATTTTTTCTCCCAATCCACTTATCAGTAATATATAGGATAGTGGTCAGGAAATACACAAATGAAAAAACTTGAGTCCCTGAACTCTTTAGGGCATCAAAAAAAGAAAACACTCTAGAGAAAAAAAATTCATTGCTGTTGGTTTGGGGCCACACCTGACATTGCTCAGGGCTTAATTGTGGCCTTGTGCTCAGGGATCACTCCTGGCGGGGCTCAGAGGACCCTATGGGATGTCAGGGATAGAACCTGGGCCAGCTGCATGCAAGGCAAGCACCTGACCCATTGTATTATCTCTCTAGCCCCAAAAATTCTGGAGAAAAAATTTACCTTCTCACATCTCCTCTCCTCCCTACATATATAAGGTCACAATCCAATTTCTAGTATTTGCTTTGAAAGTATGACAGATAGATTGTTCATTTGGAAGAGAGAAAAAATAGATATGAAAATGTAAGTCTATTTGAGGTGGATAATGAGAAACAATTGACAGACTCTAACAGAGGCTATAGAATTTGTTTGATCTAGCTAATTAAAAGATAAGTAACCCCTCCCCACACAGAGTTTTTCCACCATGACTTCATTAACTCCTACCATCAAGGGCTCTTCAAGTAGAAACAAAGGCAGGAGTATAAGATGGCGGCTCTGGGGACTGTTTCAGTGACCCACTCCCCATCTCAAAGGATGAAAGCAGGATCAGAGTTTTAAAATCCTGATAGATGAAGCAGGAGAAGAGCAGCTCCTGGAGAAAGTGCCATGGACAAAACTGCAGTGCTCTTCTCTCACTCAGCAGCCCAAACCTAGGCTCACTGGGCATGGAGAGCCCGTTCTGGCCACCAGACTTTAAGAGTCTGCCTTTGGTTTCCCATTCTACTACTTTGGCCCCCAGGCTGAGGGCTAGAGAAGCGATATGGTGTCTTCATACATAAGCAAGTTGTGTCACTAGGACTACACATGGAAGGTTAGGAATAGGAAGAGGAGAGGAGAAGGCTGTACCTCACGGTCAAGAATCAGAACTTTACCCTGGAGGAGCAGAGAGAGAGAGAGAGAGAGAGAGAGAGAGAGAGAGAGAGAGAGGTCTGACACATAAGGCAGTCAAGGTCAGATTTTTGTTTGTGGAATATAACTCTGGGAGCAGCTATGGGAGGATGTACTGAAGGCGATTCTGGCCAGGGATGGAGACCTGTTAAGAGAGAGTATCCTGTTCCGGTTGGCATGAGTATGAGAGGACAGAGCAAAGGTGGAAAGGAGCCTCCTTCGTGGATCTGACCACTGAATTTTCACGCTGGAAAAGAGCCCAAACCAAATTTTCCAGGGGAAAAATTAGAAGTTAAATTAGCAAATGATCATCAATAGGGCACAATCAAGGATGAGCTTTGTCTAACCATGTGTCTGGTCTTTTGTGGCATGGGCTATACCCTCAAAGCTACATAGATGGACCATTGCTAACAACCTCTTAGAAAGGACTTGGTCTCATTTGGTCAAGCTTATTCAGCTGAAAAAAAATATCTTTGCCACGTTTTCTCTGTTCATAACTACTTGAAAGGTCAACCCCCTTGATTTATATTCAACCTGAAGTCAGAGAGATAGTATTGAGGGAGAGAAGTTGCAACTGGGGATAGTTAACATTTTCACCAATGATCGGTGATGAAAAAAGTGTGCACATCAATTTTCCAAATGATACTCAGACTTAAAAATTGGTTACATCCTGAAAATTCAAAAGGTATAATCATAAAGAGGAAGTGACAACATTTGCATTCACAAAATTAAGGCTAAAATGAAATATTAAGTTTCAAGAAAGGGAATTGGAAGAGAATATGGATGAGTCAGGGATCAAAGAAAGAATCTTCCTGTTTCTGATGCCAACTTGGCCCCAAGAAGATGCAATGAATCTAGAGTAAGGCACATTTCTAAAACACGTTTAATCTTAACCATCACTTGGGGCATGTAAAACAATGGGAAAAATTGGTAATATATTACATAAATATATCCATTTATTTAAAACATATTAGAAATATATATTATGGAGCGATAGCACAGCGGGTAGGGCGTTTGCCTTACAAGAGACCAACATGGCCGACCCGAGTTCGATTCCTCCACCCCTCTCGGAGAGCCCAGCAAGCTACCGAGAGTATTCGATATGCCAAACACAGTAACAACAAAGTCTCCAATGGAGACGTTACTGGGCCCGCTCGAGCAAATCGACGATCAACGGGAGGGCTTTACCTTTACCTTATTAAATATTTATATAATTATATGTTTTAGACTAAACATCCCTTTCTAGTACAGTTCTTTGAACCCCTGTAATTTCCTAATTGATAAGCATGCATGGAACAATTTTTATTCTAAATCTTAGGTCTTTGAACCCCATCCCAGATTCTAATCAGATTGTTATTTTAGGGTTAGCATTTACTCAAACAAAACTTTAGATTCTTTAATAATTAGCAAAGGAATCTCACAGAGATTTATTGATATTGATCATATTCAAGGCACATAGCTGAGCTCAAGACACAGGCCACCAGTTGGCCATGGTATTAGCACAACACGAGTCCAGCAGCTGGTTCCTGCAGAGTCCCAGGACCCCCACTGTTTCCTGTCTCGGACCACCTGTGGGCCATCAAAGGAACCATGACCAGAGAACGGTTATTAAAGTCCACCAGGAACAGAGGTGAGATCACACAGGCACAAAGCACAAGTGAGATTGTGACTATTTGTTAATAATTGCATCTAGAACAGAATCCAATTATTGTTAATCAGTATTCACTGGATATCCACTGTGTGTCAGGAAATATTCTAAACATTTGGAATATAATCACCAACAAAATAATGACATGGTAGTGAGTTTGGCCAGAGGTGTGGTCTGCTGAAACATAGCTCCTCATGTCTGCTTATAATGCTAACCTACTGCTAACCATGGAGGTTACCAGCATCTCCCTAAAAGCTCCTGTTAACAAAAAGTTAACATCTCCCTAAAAGTTCAAGTTAACTCAGTTCACAACAGGCTCCCATAAAAAAATGACACTAGGATATCATTCGTATTATGGTGGGTGAGCTTCTGCCTCTTCTTAGATGTCTTGCTACCTCTGGGCCTGGGGGAGCTTGGAAGACAGATACCTTAATCTATTTTAATGGGATCAAACATGCTGTGTGAATCGCCCACTACAAACCCGGAAAAGCGCCCTTTTCTTTATTTTTTCCTTCTATGGTTCCTTCTCTCCATGTAGATGGTCATGAACGAAAGGGAAGTTGCAAAGACACCTTGTCACCCAAAGTCAGACTCATTTAAAAACTAACAGTTTCACACCCAAACTTTATAAAACCCAGTGTGACCCTTTGCCACAGAGTATAATAGTAATGAATGGGATCTGAATTCTGAAACAGTTTAGGGTTTGCTTCATCATTACAACTTTTGTCCCTGTGTTTCTATTTCCTGTGAGATTATTCTAGTTCTCCACCATTTAAAGCCTCCGTTTCAGTTTTCCTTCATTCTTGAACAAAACTTCCCTCAGAGACTTCTTTGCACATTGCATTACAATTCTTCAACATTCAATGATGCTTCCCGAGATTTTATTGTTGCAACTCTCATTCCTTTTCATTTGAAATGTATTGGATGACCCTGAGAGCTGCTTCCTATTTAGTTTTCTGGC
Organism: Sorex fumeus; assembly: GCF_029834395.1. NCBI lineage: Eukaryota > Metazoa > Chordata > Mammalia > Eulipotyphla > Soricidae > Sorex > Sorex fumeus. The sequence continues at coordinate 7,358,794 of NW_026606059.1, read as the reverse complement.
AAACAGTTTTTCTGCTCTAAACTGTAGATGAGACAGCCATAAAAAAAAAGACTCAACATTTAGATGTAAGTGGTAAGGGATGGGAGGCAACTTGAGGAAGGACCTGTACATGGAATAAGGTACTAGAGTAATCAAGGCTGCATTTTCAGCTGCCCAGTGCTTACAGAGGAAGAGAGAGAAAGCTCGAGTCAGTGGGCTTAATGGTACCATAATCCATGGAAGAAGTAAGCCTTGAAAGAAAACATAAATTTCTAGTCATGATTTTAAAAGTTTAGTCTTGGCACATTAGAGTAAAGAATCTATAGCCTATAAGAAACATAGGGCTCATTAACACCTACTCCATTTATAAAACAAGAAGGTAACTTCTTATCATCCCCAATCCCGGAGTTATCAAACGGAAATATATGCTAGGGGCCTGAGAGATAATACAATGGTTAAGGTACTTGCTTGCCTTGAATATGGCTGACCAGGAGTGATCCCTGAACTCAGAGCTAATAATAAACCCTGAGCACTGGCGAGTATGGCCCCAAAATAGCAGGAAATATTATTTGCTAAATAAACCACTGAGTTAAATTTGAATCTTAGATAAATAATTTTTAAAGCATCAGTATGCCCCCCCTCCAAATATTACATGAGGCAGACTAATATTAACACTTGTTTATGCTCTGTTTTGTATTTTATATGGCAAAGCTGCCTCCCTTTGCAAAGGTCATTTGTTTAGTGACAACCGAGAATAAGAATCCAGACTTTCCCTTTTTCAGGACAGTAATAATAAAGTTCTACTCTAGGAGTTCCTGGCCAATCCTCTCTTTAAAAATCCTCATGTGGTCAGAAGAAAACAAATTTATTTTTAAAAATCCACAATCCCATTAAGAGGGCCACTTACTTTTTTAACTATGACAGAGCCAGCGTTGGTAAGAAGATCAGTCTCAACGTCCAGCTGGCCCTCATCATCTCCCGCTATAATTCGATACACGATCCTCCAACTCCCAGTGAGAGGCTCATCGGAGTCTGTGGCCTGGATGGTTAAGATGGTGGTTCCAATGGGCGTGTCTTCAGGGAGAGTCAGGTTTCCATACTAAAAAGGAAACAAAGGAAGGAAGCGATGAGAACCTCCATTGCCATCAAGCTTACCTGGTAAAGAGCAAACCTGTCTCTGGTTTGAGAATGGACAACAATCATCATGCCGTCAACACGAAGCACAATTTTTCTTTGACTACAGTCATACCCCTGGACTGATACCTGTTATTATATACCAAAAACATAACTCAGAAAGCTACTGATAGGGTTCAAAACAGATTCCCTTTTTTGTATCTGATATGGTCACTAAAGGACTGTTATTTTAGCAACATTCATATAGAAAATTGACTAGTAGTACTGAATCCCCACAGTAGAGCAGACTTTACGTTAACTAACTATAAGTTAATTCCATTGATTCTTAAAGCAATGGGGGGAATAAGAGTTTGGACACGGAGTCAAGTTTGAACCCTTGAATTTCCACTTACTAACTGGATACTTGGCGTAAGTTACCTAACTTCTTTGAGTCTTGGTTTTATCATCTATCTAGTAGAGACAATAATAGAACCCACTTCATACGTGCAGCAGAGATTAAGAGACATAATGCACATAAAGCCCAGAACATCTTTATATAAAGCACTTAGTAAAAACTGGATAGAGATAAGAAACACTACTGAGTAGTTAGATCGGCATCTCTATCTGAATTTCAAAGGACTGGAGAGCTAAAACCTGCTGAAAGCCACTCCCAACAGACACAGAAATAACGTTCATGCTGATAAACAACAGCGAAGTCTGTGCTCCTATTCACTGCCCTAGATTATCCTCCAGTCCTCCACTAAAAACTGCCTAGATCACGTCTTTGGAACCTTGATCTTAAGAATGGTGACAGACAGGGTCCTCAGAGGACTCTGGCAACAAAAGAAGCATATTCACTCTCTTCAGAGTCTAGTCACCACCTTCACGACTGATCTTCCTTTTACAATCACCATCCAGATGTTCAGTAAGGAAACCCCAACCCAGAGTCAAATCAAATGCCTAAGAGAATGGGGGCTGGGAAGGTACCAGCTCTTTATTGCTGCTTGCTTTGCTTCAATGTCTGCTGCACAAGTCTGTTCAGACACAACTCTCTCATAAATCAGTTTCTTTCTTTGTCACAGCCTTGTCCCTATTTGATTTATGGACATCATCACAGGACTGTCTCATATCTGACTTCAACACGACAGAGCAACCTAGTCCAAGGAGGTTCTCTCTGCTCCGGAATAAGCAGAGAGACATTCTTTATAAGGGGCATAGTGATAGAACCAGCCCAAGTTTAAAGCCCACATCAAAAATTTGCAAACAGTAATTTGCATTTTTTCTTGATGTCTTCTACTGATAATTCCACCCCCCACCCCGATTCCTTCAGGACAATTCTAGTTCTTAAAAATGTTGTAAGCATATTTTCTCTCTAAGTCAAAGAGTAGTTTTTTCCTTCTCCTTGTCTCTTATCCTATTATTTCAAAAGGAGCTCAAACTACCAGTACTCCAAATATTAAATTTTTGAAAAAAATTCTCATTTGTGACCTTGCTGTAATCTGCTTATCACTTTACAACATGCAAAATAGATCATGACAAAGGACAAATAGTCATTCAACTCCTTTTAATTTGACAAACATCATGATTGTTGCTTTTAATCAGCCCTTAGAACCAATGAGCCATTGGCAGAAGTTGATAAACAGACATTCCCATATACTCTAATAGTGAATGTTATTGCTCCCTGCAGATTTCTACTGAAGATGGCATCTGGGTCCATTACCAGTGCAGAGACTAAGCCTGACAATTTACTTAACCGCTCTCTGTGTCTTCATTTCAAAAGTAGGAGTCAGGAAATATAACTAAAGTAAAAAAGCAAAAAAAAAAAAAACCAACAAATGGTGACAGCTACTCACGTCTGCCTTTTCAAAGATGGGGATCTGATCATTGATATCAATGACGTTGACTTGCACATGACAGATTGTAGTGAAATCTGAAAGTCAAAGCAATATCACAAATATTTTCAGTGACAGTCATGAGTTAAAATTAAAATCTGCCCCCACTCACCAATGTTGGCAAGTAGAGCGACAACTATATACACAAATTTGCTATGACTTACAATTTCTGTGGAGGGGGAATTCTCTGGCCTGACCTGTACCCATAAGGTCACAAAGGGAAGTATAAAGTGCTGAGAGAAGTTTCCTGGGGTTACCATCTCCCTCTGCGCATCCTGGGTAAGCCTTGTTCATAGGCAGGTAAAATGCAGATAGCCTTCCAAGCCCACTGCCAGCTCTTCTTCCACGGCTGGACGCTAATACAATGGTTGGACACTGGCCTTGCACGTGGCAGACCTAGATTCCATTCCCAGCACCCTGAACCTGCCAGGAGTGACTCGTGAGTGCAGAGCACACTGGGTATGGCCCCCAAATAAAGAAAATTATTTCTTCTTCCAGAAAGTCTTCCCTGAGCATCAAAACAGTTTATTTTTCTTAGCTGAACACTTGCAGCATTCATCACCCTATGTCCCCTCTGCCTTCTGTCGTGGGAAAGTTTGGTGCCCTTCCAAGGGAGGGAAAAAATGATACAATGAGGCCCTGTGAGAGACCTTCCACCCTGTGTCCAGTGTACAAGAACTCCAGTACCTGGCATGTAACTGAATACTCAGTTGTATTGTTGATATAAGTAAATGTTGATGAAATTTAGGGTCAAGTACTATAAAAACAAGAATAGACATTATACAGGCGGCGGCAGGGGAGGTGTCCAGGGCCTGAACTCATTCTCTCTCTGATCTCCACAATCCTTATTTGAACCAGCCGGGGTCTTCTGGAAAATTTCTTCGTAACTTTAGCTGCAACCTAGTCTTTAATTTTCTGTAGTGTACAATCGAATGTTTAATTCAATTGACATATATACATGCATATGTATTCATGCCTAAATACATGTTTATAATCTGGTCCATTTTTCTATAGATGTGGATGCTTTTACTACACAATTTTGTGACTTGTAGTATTCATCTCCTTAAAAACTCAGCTCAAGGGCCCGAGCGATAGTACAGCAGCTAGGACATTTATCTTGCACGCTGCTGACCCAGGGTTGATGCCTGAGCCCTACCAGGAGTGATCCCTAAATGTAGAGCCAGGAGTGATTGTTAAACAACACCCCCTCTGCCCCCCACCCCCTAAAAAATCTCAGCTTAGAACGGGAAGGGAAATGGTTCTGAGAGTCAAGGAGGAATTTTCTTTTTAAAAGACAATGACTCCTCTTTCAGAAATTCTTATCCGTTCTTCCCTCTAATAATTCACTTATTTCCCAGACACTAGAAGATACACCTATGTCTCTTCAACATCCTCGATGGTACCTCAAACAAGTAAAGTAACTGTTGGGTGAAGGAATGAAGGGCTAATTGTACAAAACTGCTAATTCATCATACGTAAGGATGATTCATTATACTCGATTTTGTTGTTCCACTTAACATGATGCTAGACGAATATTAGCACTGCACTGTAGCACCGTCCTCCCATTGTTCATCAATTTGCTCGAGCAGGCACCAGTAATGTCTCTATTGTGAGACTTGTTACTGTGTTTGGCATATCAAATACGCCATGGGTATATTGCCAGGCTTTGACATGCAGGCGTGATACTCTCAGTAGCTTGCTGGGCTCTTCGAGAGGGGCAGAGGAATTGAACTGGAGTTGGCCCACCTGGGTCGGCCGCATGCAAGGCAAACGCCCTACCCACTGTGCTATCGCTCCAGCCCAGACAAATATTAGAACCTAAATATTTATCAAAGTGCCCGTTTCAAACATTTTGCACTAAGAACCCGCTAAGCTCCAGTTTTCTGTGTAATGGGGGCTGGGGGAAATCTGGAATATGTGAAATGATGCTGTCATTTCCTACAACTATTATAATAATCTTAATGATTACCATGTTACCTAATGTGCACTGAACTATTAGCCAATCTTAAGTGCAGTTCTAGTTAACTCAAAGAAAGGTGAATGTGTGCCTCCGTGTGTGTTTATGCCAGAATATATGTATTTGAGGGCTCAGAAGGACATTTGTCTGAGAACACATGCATTTGTGTAAGACTTTACATTTTTTATCAGATTCTCAAGGGTTCTTATGATTTAATAAATATCAAGAGCATCTATTTTGAGGGCCAGAAAAAAAATAGCATAGAAAATAATGTGTTCACCTTGCAAGTGGCTGCCACAACCAGGACCCTAGTTCAAATCCCTGGTACCATATATGGTCCCCTAAGCACGACTGGAGTCAGGAATAGCCCCTGAGCACCACTGGGTGTGGCCCCCAAATCCCGAATAAAAATCACCCTTTTTTTGAGATTGTATGGAAAAATCAAAGACAAGTGAGAAATCAGTATAATGAATTGCCCAAAAGATGCATATCTCCTCCACTTTAATACAGTAGAATCCTTTGAGTCCAGGATGTGGAGAGATAGTACAGCTGGGAGGACCTTGCCTCGTGCACATTTGACTCACATTCAATCCCGAGTGCCCCATATAGTGCCCTGAAACTCCCCGAGCTGGACCCCTGAATGCAGAACCAGGAGTAAACCCTGAGCACCCCTGGGTGTGGCCCCCAAACAAAAAACAAACGAACAAAAAACAAACACAGAGGGATGGGTACTCTACCATTGCATGACTTAAACGTAAGCAAGAAAGTTTGCAATTCTGTAACTGTGAATCTCACAGTGATTCATTAAAAAAAAATAAAGTAAAAAAAATCCTTAGAATTCAGGAGACAGCATTGTGAAATAAAATTAATTTTCTCGTAAAGTTTCCACAGGAATGGAGCTTTAATGACAGACTTCTCCGTCGAGGGCAGTTCCATTGCTCTACTCTGAATCTATCAGCACATTTACATCTAAGCCTGCCTAGATTAGTTTTAGAGATCATGGACTCCTTGTACTCTCGACTTTGGACTCCCCAGGGATCTTGCTGAACTTTTCTTTGAGTGCTTAGTACCATGAACCTCCGCCTGTCTTGATTATCTGAATCCTTCACCATTGGAGGATCATATCGTGACTCGCTGCCTCTCCCAGTAGTTCTGCAGAGAGAACTCCCCTCATAGAACCCTCGTACACTAACTCCTCTCCTGCCATCTGCTCCTCAGGGGACTAGAGTAATAACGTGCCCAAAGGTGTGACTCTAATTTTTTTTATTTTATATGTTACTTGACAAATATTTGATTACATTTAATATTCAAACACCAATCCCACCACCATTACACCTTCCCACTACCAAATTTGGGATGTTTCCATCCCAAGTCCCAATCCCTATCCCAAAACACAAACGAAAGAATATATTTTATATTGTCTGTTATGAAGCACTGCTGAACAGGCTTACAAAAAAATGTGTTCATATAGGAAACAGTGAGAAGATTGTTCTGTTTTGGCAGGAGCCATTAAGACATTCTATAGGATATCACTAACATGTTTTTAAAGTTTGGGTGATGTGAGCTTTGGTATATATATCTGAAAATATGTATATATGCATATATACATATATTTCCCTCTGTGACTTGTCGCCTACTGTCTGAACCCCATCAAATATGGTGTGGTAATTATAGAAAATGGGTAGGGAGTGTCTTATGATGTGTCGCCTGGCCACTTTCACAGCTGCGCAGTCCAAGAACATGTCCACTCATATGTGAAGCTCGACCCAAGCATGTGGAAGATAGCTTGACTCTGATTTTTATACTGCTAGACCATCTGTGTGCTTCTTACATTGAAGCTACAATTCTTAACGGCATTCCTCTAGAGTCTCACACATCACTAGAAAGAAAAGAAGTATTTTTGCTCTGCGTGGTGAGAGTGATACTAACCTTTGTCAGAAACTGATATTGTCAAATTGTACTGCGGAGAATCTTGCTTTTTCAAAGATTGTCTCGCTAACTGTAGCACTCCGGAGTAGTCCTGGATCAAGAAGAGATCTTCTCTGGGATGTTTGGGGGTTTGATCCACAATCTTGTATTTTAAAACACTGTTGATACTGTTTGCTTCATCCATGTCTTGGGCAGTAAATTTCCCAATAGAACTCCCTGTGGTGGGGAAGGGGAGGAATGCTTTCATTACTAACTCAATTTTAATGGTTTTGCTGAAGAGGCTGATTCTTAGCATCCTAACGTGATGGTGAAGAGGGCATTTGCTTGCACGTGGACAACCTGGCTTCTATCCCGAGATCACATATGGTCACCCAAGTACCGCCAGAACTAATTCCTAGGTGCAAATCCAGGAGTAAGCTCTAAGCTCTGCCTGGTGGTCCTTATACCTCCCCCGAAATGGAAAAATAAAAATACGTAGTAAAGAGACAGACCAAAGTTCTTAGATTTTTTTTAAAAAATATCTTATAAGCCTTCCCATAATCATAGATTTGTATAGTATATTAGTTTCCAAGGCCTGTCATAACAAAGTACAATAAATGGGATAACTAATAACAAATGTATTACTCACAGTTTCTAGAAACTAGAGCTCTAAGAGTGAGGTATCAACCAAATTAGTTTCTCCTGAGATATCTCACCTAAACTTTCTCATAGCTTCTGTAGGAATGTTCATTTAGTCATTTTTCTGTAAATGCTCAACTTTTCTCTTTGTAGAAGAATATCAGTAATTTGAATTAGGCTCAATGCTGATTGACCTAGTTTAATTGCCCCTTTGTATGCCTTATCTTCAAATGTAGGTACACTTTGAAGTACCGGGGATTAAGATTTCACTGTACGAATTTAAAACTCATATCCAGACTTGTATTTTATTAACTTACATTTTTATATTAAGTTAGGTTTTTTTCCCAGCTAAGAGTGTGAAATTGAAATGTCCTTGGATTTAGAATGAGTCCTAAATCCTATAATTAGTATTGTTATAAGAAGAGAGACACAGAGAGGCTGGAGAGATAATGAAGTGGGAGGGCACTTGCCTTGCATGAGGCTGACCCAGGTTCCATCTCCAGCATCTCATATGGTCCCCTGAGCACTGCCAGGGGTGATCCCTGAGCACAGAGTCAGGAGTAAGCCCTGAGCATTGCTGGGTGTGGCCCAAAATCAAAACCAAAAAATTTAAGAGAAGACATATATATATATATACACAAAGGAAGCCATGTGAAAGAGACAGACGCTAGAATAAGGCTGCTGAAATCAATCAAAGAATTTCAAAAAAAGTAATGATTTTTCCCTTAGAACTTTTGGGGTTCTGGAGGTCTTTGGCTGCGGGAGGTCTGGTCGGGGAGAGGAGGGAAACCCAACCCCCCCCCCTCCAAGGGACCCCGGCGAGGACAGCCAGGCACAGGGGCAGGAGACTCTGCCGTGTAATCCCATCAACGGCCAAGATCCAGAGACTATAAAACCTAGCTTCCAGAAGCGCGCAGCCGCAAATGCAACCGCGCAACATCCTGTTATCTCATTCTTACTTTGGACAAACCAGCAGGCTACCGAATGTAACCTGCCCACACGGCAGAATCTGGCAAACTCCCCGTGGCGTACCCAATATGCCAAATACCAGTAACAATGATGGGTCTCATTCTCCTAACCCTGAAAGAGCCTTGAATATGGCACTTTTTAAAAATCTCAGGGCTAGGACGAAGGAGACGTTACTGGGGCCTGCTCGAGGCAATCGACGAACAACAGGATGGTCATGATCGTGATTGTGAACTTTTGGGGAGCATAGCCCTAATGGTACCTGGATTTCGGACCCCTAGACTGCAGAACTGTGAGAGAAAAAATTCCTGTTACTTTTCAACCAACAAGATTTACAGTCATTTGTTGCAACAGACACGGGCCATTTGTAATGCGGTAGGCAAACAGTATTACTAAACAAATAGAAACGCAGCTTATAAGCAGCTTCATGGGACTAGTATACAGACTGACTCCACCCCAAAGATAATGTGGGGCAGAGAGCAGGCACCACCCTCTGCCCTGTTGCAGTTTATAGCCCTACTTTTATGATTCTTTCCTTTGAGGTAAGTTCAAGGAGTTCTCAAAGTCAGACACTGACTAGTTCTGTGGTAATTCAGACTCATTTGAGAAACTTGTCCTGTGAAACGAGAATTGTGGGTTTCTCTGCAGCAGCGAGAATTCCAGGGGAGGGGTTAGATTTGAATACCTCTCATTTGCCGAATGAGTTGACACCACCAGTTTCCAACTTGTGTCAACTTACTTATTTCTAAATTTGGAGGGGTTATCAGGTAAGGCTGGAGAAACACCTGTGTTATAATATAACTATCATGGAGTTGAATAAAATGGAGCACAGGAATGTGACATTGTGAATTGCAGAGGAAAGTCACTGTCACTGTCACTGTCCTCCCGTTGTTCATCGATTTTGCTCGAGCAGGCCCAGTAATGTCTCCATGTTGAGACTTGTTGTTACTGTGTTTGGCATATCGAATAGAGGAAAATCATAGAGTAAAAAAGCAGAAGATATGGAAGTAGAGCAGTGGCAGTTGATAGATTTTGCCTACTTGTACAATATTTTATTTATTTGTCGTCCAAAACAATTTCTAGAATTTTAAAAGTAAACAACACAGACTACCGGATGTCACTAAAGTTAAATACTGATAACTCTATTTTACTGAAAAGTAGCCAAGCATCAAAAATATGAAAAAAATATATATTCCTCTTAGTTTTGTGTTCATATAGTCTTTGGAGTTTAGTGTTTATCAAGTACTACTAGAGTATGTACACATATTATATTATATAAAAATGAAGCAAAAACCACATGTTACCATCTAGGTATTTGCAAGCATGAGGTGATGAGTTTTATCCCTGATTCTACTGAATGAATGCACAGAGCACACTCCTGGCCAGATTTCCAAAAGGGTGCTAACACAAATGTTTCTTTTTTGGCCACTTTTCTATATTTGTTTATTACACAAATATCATAGTTATATCCTTACTTATGACTGATAAAAATCTTTTTTAAAATTTATTGATAAAAATCTTTAGCGTTATCATTGAGCTATTCTTGCTGCATCAAGAGCTAAAATAAATGAAATAGAGAGACACTGAGTTGAACACACCGCCAACGGGAAGCATATCTAGAAGCAAGAAGAAAATAAAAGAGCATAAAAGGAGTAAAACATACAGCAGAATGTACAAGATTCCCAGCATACTGTTATTTTGTCAAAATGTGTGTTTGAGAAGAGCACAGAGACCAAAAGAAAAGGATGAAAATGTTCATATAGCAAGTGAGGATCTATTCACAAAAGCGGCAAACTCTAGGAATATTTTTCACAGAGGCTTCGATGCTTGTCAGCCCCTGAAACTCACACAAATAATATACAAACATATTTTAATAAATGTTTGTCTGGTCAACATCAGTGAGCAACAGATACAGTTGCGAAAAATATAAATCTTTCAGAAATAGTGTTTTCATGTTATCTTTTACAAAATCCAAGCTAGCATGACACACAGGTAAGGGATATGGAAGATCAAGACCAAAAGGAGAGAAATAGAAAGGATTAGAATTTTGTCTACCAGGGCCCACTTGAGTAAACCGATGAACAACGGGAGATCAGTGACAGTGATCAGTGACAGTGACAGCGTTGTGAAATGTTGTTAACTGCCTGGAGAAGGTGTCACAGACAGAAGTCAGTATCCATTCTATTGATTAGGTACTGCAAGGTATCTGAGATTGGGTTTAGATTTTTAAAATTCTTTAGAAAATTTGATATTATTGTATGTGCTGATGAACTTAATAGGAGGAAAATAAGAGCTTTTGGTAAAACCTTGCAATTGAGGTCAAATTATATAAGGTATGCAGAATATTGGTGTAAGTGGTTATGGTTCTAGAGTAAGGCTGGTGGGAGTAATAGCAGTAACAGTAAGTGGTTTTAATACCGATAGTAGTGATTGTGGTAGTGATTGATCTTCAATTTAAAAGTACTACCAATGTGCTCTTTGATCTAAAGTTGTTTGACCTGAAATACAGTATTCCTGAGTTCCTATGTACATTCACTTCTGTGCATTGCTGGGTATTGAATAGATTTATCTGCACAGCTTTTACTCAGGAGTGATGACAGATGGATTATGAGTTAACCCAAAGAGAATAATATACAATTTTGAACAGTTCCCATATCTTACCTATCTTTTCATTCTCCTGGACTTCAAATACAGTTATAGTCGGGGGACAAGAAGGTGGATTATCATTTATGTCTTCAACTTTCACTTTCACTTCGAGAGGTCGTGCAAGATGAAGTCCCTGATCGTCCTTTGCAACTGCATAAAAAACATACTATAACAGGAAAGTGAGAGTTAAGATATAACTCACTCACTACCCTGTTTAAGGCGAGAGAAACAGATGTTTAATTTCTATTTCATGCCCCCCCTCCCCGCTCCGTTTACAGTACTTAGGACTGGGAAATTTAAAAAATAAAATAAAAAGAAATGGGTCTTATTTGTAGGGACATTTTATGTCTTTTTTTTAGGGAGGGGGGTGGGCTACACTTGGCAATGCTCAGTCCTAACTCCTAGCTCTGCACTCAGGGATCACTCTTGGCAGGCTCAGGACACCAGATGAGGTGCCAGGGATTGAACCTGGGTTTGCTGCATGCAAAGCAAGCATCCTACTCACTGTCCTACTGCTATGTCCCTAGGAAATTCTGTCTTCAAACTCAATAATGTTTTAAGGTTCAACATAAAGGATTGTATGTGTTCAAGGGGGCTGGGTAATGTATGATTAGTTCTGCTCTCAGATGGCCACGGACACTAGACTTTGTACTGTCTGTGAAATTTCTCCCCATTTTACTCACGGAATCTTTTTCTTCTCGGTCCAAGGGCTCAGTCACATAAATATCTCCATTCTGGTCAATTGAAAATGGTAATCTTGGCAGCTTTTCCTTTTCAACTAAGCTGTAAACTGCACCTGGATCATTCCACCGGACCTACAGGGCCCAAAGGGAATTGTGAGGAAATAGATTTCTGGACCAAAAGAACTGGAAAGGAAATAAATGATTTTCTGGTTCTTGACTGGAAATTGCTGTGGTCTCTTTTAACTACTGAATTATATGTCCCATTGTCAACCTAAAATAAGCCTTGTTCCCCTTTTGATTATTCCCCCTAAAAGAACAGAGTATGTATCTGTTCTAAGATAAATTGATTTTGTGTGAACACTTTATAAAGTTTGTGAATTTTTCTTTTCAAAGTCTGACGACAGAGCCTTCATATCCATAAAAGATTAATTTATGAAACAAAATTTTCTCCGTTGTTGACATTATCTGAATATAAGCCACAATATATGATAAACTTCTAAAAACAATAATTATAATGTAGTAGGAGGTGCTTAAGCTCTCTTTCATGCTTGTAAGACAAATGGTATCTAAATAAAATATATTCCTCACCTAAATATTTAGTCTTATCAAATTCAAGGATAAGAAACATTGTCATCTCCTAGTGTTGTTTTATATAAAACAACTTGACAAAAAATGAATAAGTAGCAAGCTTAGTGTAATTGCTACAGACAGTCTGAGCTCTTTTATATTCTAATACTAATAAAATCATTTATTAAGGATTTACCACATTCCAGACAATTAAGCACTTTCATTAAATTATTTATTAAATTTTCAAACATTCATGTGAAATTAAATACATTTATCCCCCACTTATTTTTTGAATGATGTCACCAGGGTACAAAGTTAAGTTACTTGTCCAAGGTCTTAAAACTAACTGAAATTTTCATGCTAAACTGTCTTTCAGACCAGTCTTGAAAGCACATCAATAACCACCATTTTCTTGTCTGGAGAGATCACACAGTAGTGAATAGGGTGTTTGCTTTGCACATGACAGACTCAAGTTTGAATCTCAGCATATGTGGTCCTCTAAACCAGCCCAAAGTCATTCCTGAGCACAGAATCAGGAATAAGCCCTGAGCATAGCTCTACCTACTTGTACCCCCTCCCCCCCACAAACAGAAGAACATTTTCTCTTGCTATTTAATTAAGCACTACCTTCTGCTCAGGCCAAAGTTCTTGGTTCTAAGAAAGATTCCCCTATGCTTCCTATTTGTCTAAGTACTTTCTCGAGATACCTCTTCCTTTCCACTCATCTTCCTGGGTATCATAACACACAGAGCCCTTTCTCTAGGCCATCTGTATGGTGTGTCTCCTCAAAGCCTCTTTTCATTGGCAGAAATTTTGAGCATTCAGCATTCTAGTTAAAATCTCCTATACAAAAGCTAAGTAATAGTAGAAAGACTTTGAGTAAAGACACCAGATCTAAGGTTCTCATGGCAACGAGTCCTGGTAAAGCAGAATACTTCTTTCATTAATCCAGGTTTCAATAAATTAAAATCCTTTCAATTTATATAAAAGGTATAATGGGATGGCCTCTTCCAGAACCACTTAATATTAACAACATTATTTAAAAACAGGCAGTTTCTTAGAATATGAATAACATGGGCATTTTCACAGAAACCGACTCTCATTTAATCCCCACAACAACCTGGGGAATTATTAGGAACCCCATGCTATTGATGAGAAGAAATTGGGACCCAGAAGAGTTACACGATTTATTCATGATCAATCCTTAAAGTAATAAACCAAAGAAGACTTTGTCCACCAACCTCTAAATTCAGTGCTCTTTCACAAAGCCAGTTCTCATGTCAAGGAATGTCCTGATGTTCAGAAAAGATCACATATGGTTGAAGCCCAAAAGGTGTTGGGGACCCAGAGTGATCGCATGGATTTGGGAAGGAGGGGAAACTGGGCTTGAATTGGGGTAGTATTGATCTCCATGGGTTAAGGATGTTGTTCAGGTCTTTCACTCCTGTTCAGTTCTGTTTCTACCCCTTAGCTTAGTATGGGGTGAGACTACTGGATAGGTAATATTTTCCTCACAATAGTGATAACCAGCCTTTGAAACATATTGAAAGCGACTGTATACAACCCTCTAGAGAGCTGTCAACACAGAGAGAAAAAAATATCAATGGTAGCTACTTTGAATGGTTAGGGACGTTCTTTCAACACTCAAATATAAAGATTTTGATAGCTAAATACAAATTGGTGAAGTCTGTTCATAGTTTACTCGCGGTAAGCTTGAGGGATTTGAGCTAAGATATTTTGTCTATTTAGTTTGCTATATAATTTATGCTACACAAAAATATCCCTAATAAATGTATCTGTGAGGATCTAAAAGGATCACTAAAGGCTGGGCTGTTAATCTGTACACTCTTAAGCATTTGGAGGCGTTACCTGAGTGATTTTCATGGGGTGAGGATCAGTTGAGTTCTCTATGATCGTCACAGGTTCTGGTGCCTTCCAAATATTGCCCAACACTGTGATATCCACATCTGCGTCATCACTGAAGGAATTTTCTTCCTGATCTCCCATGTCCTTCACAATAACTACCAACTGGTAGAAAGAATTTTTAGTGGGATCCAAATCCTTAGATCCTATGGGAAATAGTTAAGAAGAGGACAGGGAATGTCTCTGAAGGTGACACAAAATCTAGTTCCTGTTTTCTGACATAGTCCTATGTCCCTTGACATACCTTCTGGGGTAAGTGAAATTCCCCCAGTTTTGCTGTCGATCTGAAAATACATGATATCATTAAACTTGGGAAGCTGGAGCATAATTTTATAAGAAAGCTGGCCATTGGGCGTGGCTGGATCATCCAAATCGGTGGCATTTACATACAGGAAGGGTTTTCCTGTTAAACAGAACATAACCAGAAAGGAAAAAAATATTGAGACCTAAATCAATCAAACATACTTTGACCTTCTAAAAAAAACATAGATAAAGTAGCGAAAGGTACCATAATTCATATTAGTATAATTTTTTATTATTATTTTCCCTTTGCTGAAGATTATTTCTAAAAATCTGAGTCTCTGAGACTGCTTTCAGGAATCAATGGAGCAAAAACATACATGTGAAATACTTATTCAAAGCAGGAGATTATTTGAAAGATTGTAGCCTAAAAGTTCACCAAATTAGGGGCATTGCTGAGTTTCAGATTTCATGTGCCATCAAACTTTAAGAAACCAATCCTTGTTAATTTTTGTGACTGTGTAAAAACAGAGACTCAGTTTTCTATTGTAGTATGTATTCCTACACTCCTCTCTTTTCTAGCTACAACCTGTGTGAGTTTTTCCTTCCTGTACTTCAACCCAATCTGCAGATAGTAATTGAACAAATGCAGAAGGACACAAAATACAATTTTTCTCCAAAAATTAGACATTAGAGATATTTACAAAGATTAACAATGACTTCCTTCTCTATAAGTCTTTGTGTGTTTGAGAATAGTCGCTTTTTATTAAAATGTTTTTATTTAAAATAGCTATTTAAATCCTCAGTCTTAATTTCTAATACTAAATATTAAAAGATATAGGCCATCTTGTGAGATTATTTGTTTAGTTTTATACAAAATTTCTGTATGATTATCAATAACACCATTAACTCTTAAAAATTCACAGTAATAGTACCTATAAAATTGGCAAATGTTACAAATCGAACTTTCCCCCCCAGAGAGACAGTTATTAAACTTTGACCAGCATGTCACCAGATATATAATCCACACAACCAGAAGTACTTTTAGTTCTTAATTATTCTTAAGAGGATATGGGAATCTTGGCACCAAAACATTTGAGAACCACTGTTCTAGAAGATTTGTTGGTAAAGAGAGAAATGTAAGACCTGAAAGTTTTTTCCAAAACTTTTAAGCTGTAACCTTACTTAGAATTAGGAAATTCTCATTACATCAGATTAACATTTTAAGCTATCTAAAACCACACTATTTAAAAAAAAATCTATTTCAGACGAATCTTATTTAAGTAATTTTCTGTCCCATGTTTTTATTACTATGAAATTTTCTTTACACATATATTCTTCATTGTAATGGCATTAAGATGAATAAATTGCTGTTCCAAATATTTGAAATCAGAAGACTTTGTCAAGTCATTTAAAATTTTTATCACTGCAATGTCACTAAGAAACAGACAATAAACTCTAATGTGTACAAGGGATAAAAAGAAGCATTCTATAGAAAAAGAAACGAATATAGACAAGGCAAATTTTCAGTTATGAAAATAATCACTACTCTAGAAAACCCTTTTGGTAAAGTAAAAAGGATTCTGGAATATTAATTAATGAATATTTTACAACTTTAGAGTCAGGGATAGTGAAATTACTCCACATAGTAAAGTGGAAGGAGGCAACTGAGCAAGTCCCAGTGAAGTTGTCGTGTAAGCAACACGAAGGAGATGTTACTGGGGCCTGCTCGAGGCAATCGAGGAACAACAGGATGGTCGTGATCGTTGTGATTGGAAGTTGGGTGAATGATTGGTCCAAGGAGTCAGAAGTCCCAATGTTAAGTAAACATGCCCTTGAGCAATGGGATAATAAAAAATCCCAGAAGATTGCATAAAATTTAAATAATATGGGAAGTGCTTAATGTGTGATATAGTTGCGGCTACTAGCAGTGCAAATATACACTCCTGTCTCTCCATCAATAGTTGCAGGATCCCATTACCTGGACGAGAATTCTGTCTTACTGAGACTTCATACTTTTTTGGAACGAATTGAGGTTTGTTGTCGTTAATGTCCTTCACTTCTATGGTGATGGTAACTGGACCCTCAACTGTAACTCCCTGGGCATTCAGGGCTGAGACCTGACAATGCAAAGAGAAGAAAATCACTCTGGGGAGACCGAACTTCACATTTACAGTCAAATGTCACTTGAATGAAATTTACATCCTAATAATCAATAACCAGGTGACTACAGAAGGGAGAGTCACCCATGAAAGCTCATTTTGAGCCTTGATACATTATGGGTCCTCTCAGAGAAATGTGACTAGTTAAACTGAGTTTTTCTCGGCAGGAAAAGAAAACCAGGATGCAGAATATGTTTAACCTTCAAGGTAAATGCCAGGTCCTCTTAGAAAGTTGCTTTTGCAGGATTCCACCCCCCGCCCCCAAAATGCCACAGCATTTTATTCTCCCTGCCCCCTTTTAACTGAATCACAGTGAGACAAACAATTATAAGTTTTCACCAGTGTACACTTCCCACCACCAATATCCCCAGTTTCCCTCTTCTTTCTCTCTCTCTCATTCACGTATAGAAATTTTAGTATGTTAGTAGTCAACTTCTGCTGCTAGCAGAAAGTTCCAGAGTTCCATACAGATAAAAAATTTTCTTGCTCTTTTGTTCCGACAATTAGATAACTGCCATCTCTGGATACTCAGATATAAGCCATAAAAACTAGGAGAGGGGTGTGTGGAGAGAAAAAGAGTTTCCTTGGGTAGCTTCTGGGTATTTTAGGGTTTTGATTTTGGCTACTTCTGCTGCTTATAAGGGAATTCCATTCCATCACCGATGCTCCTTTCATTTGGGTCCAGAGCCCATGCAACAGCCACGGGCATATCCCAGTGAAAATATCAAAGAAGCGCTGAACTGGTTTTGACTCAGCGGCCTGGGCATGTGTATCTGGGTGAGGAATGCCTCGTGGGGAATGATGGGTTCTCTCGTCAAAAAGCCCAAGGGAAGGGAAAGAGACAGACACAGAATGATTTCTCACATCTGCAGGTTAGAAACCCAAAACATAGTAGGGGAATAACTAGTGCCCAAAGATAATAGAGAACAGGGCCTTAGTAGGAAGCTTGCTGCTGTGGGGTGGGTGGGGGAGGGACCACTGACAATGACAGGGACAAGTGGTCACTCTGGACAAGGACTGGGTACTGAAAGGAGGTACATGGACTCTGCGTCAGGCTGTTTTGACTTGGGGCGCCCCAGAGGGGGGGCGGATGAGAGCTCTCCCTGCCCCAAGGGACCCAGCCTGGGCACCCGACCACCACTACCCAACCGCTGCCACACTCCACGCCTCTTTCCACATGCTCGGGCCGAGTCTCACGCATAAGTGAACATATTCATGAACACATCATAAGACACTCCCTACCCATTTTCCATAATTACCACACACACTATATATCTATATATCTATATCTATATCTATATCTATATCTATATATATATCTGAGAGCCTGGCAAGCTACCGAGAGTATCCTGCCCACACGGCAGAGCCTAGCAAGCTCCCCGTGGCATATTCAATATGCTAAAAACAGTAAAAACAGTAATAATAATGGGTCTCAGTCCCCTGACCTTGAAAGAGCCTCCAATACATTGGGAAGGACGAGTAAGGAGAGGCTGTTAAAATCTCAGGGCTGGGATGAATGGAGACTTCACTGGTGCCCACTCGAATAAATTGAAGAACAGGATGACAGTGATACAGTGATACACACACACACACACACACACACACACACACACACACACACACATACCCTATCAGTAACAATATTGTAAACCAAAGTGCCTACAGAGATAAAATAAAATAATGTCGGGGGAGAGGGGACAGAAGGAGGGAAACTGGGGACATTGGAGGAGGTAAGTGAGCCCTGGTGAAGGAATTGGGGTGCAAACATTGTAACCCTGGCACCCAGTCATGAGTAATTTTTGTAACTATAATTCATGGTGATTTTATCAATTAATTTTTCCAGTGACAGAATAAACAATTCTGTGGGTCAAAAAATGTCCAAGGTATAGGGCATCATTGCCATGCCCCTCTGAATTTGAAAAGGGAGAAAAACCATGTAAGATTTCCAAGTGTTCCCTTAAGGTCAGGGGACCTGTGGCAGCGCGATTCTCTCAAGGGGGAATGTGCCAGTGACACTGGGGAGGGCTAGGGGCTAAGGTCCTGGGTCTGGCCTCAGTCACCTGGAGTACATGAAGCGGTCTTGTCTCCCGGTCCAAGGTTTTATTGGAATACAGAAGTCCGTCCGGTTGTATCTGAAATATTCCATCTGTATCCCCAGTTACTCTGAAATCCACAGCAGAAGGCCCGGCTTTAAACTGGAAAAAGAAAAAAAAAGTTTGAATGAAAAATCCTTTGTAATTTGTAGGAGGTCACCAACTCTAGAGAAAGTTTTCATTATCTATGTGTGTGTGTGTGTGTGTGTGTGTGTGTGTACATATATATATATATATTCATTTATACTATTAAAAGTTTGGTAGCATCGCTTCTCAAACTGTTGGCTCAGATCAAGTGTGAAAGTTTACTAGCCTGTTAGACATGTGTAATTCAAAATACTTTTCCCTCAAAAACAATTTATGATGTAATTTAAGATGACAAGAATTCAAATGGTTGCTAGTTGGATGAGATTTCCTGGAATCTAAGAAATATTTTTAAAAGGTAGTTTTATTATGAGGCTAAAAGTATATTAATTCTGAAATTGTGATAAAGGTTAATAAATATTTTAATAACAATAGAAATTTAAACATGGAATTAACTGGATAACATTATATATCATAATCTTTTCATTGCTTTTCTGATGTAAAATAACTATTATCCATGGACAGCTATAGTCCGACGAAGAACATTAAAATAGACAATTCACATACAAAAATGGATATAAAATTTGTCTAACCACATGAATATTTTAATTCTTTTAAATATATTTTATTAACAATTAAAGACATCCAATGTTTATAAGTCTACAAAGAGTATTTTATCAGTGAAAATGTTAATGTACAATCTTTTAAGAAAGAAGCTGAAGCAAAACATATCTGTAGCCTTTAATAACAGACATCACTACATTTGTCTCTTAAAAATTGTTTGTTTGCAGACGACACCTGGCGGTGCTCAGGATTTCCTTGGATTTCTGTGCTCAGGGATCACTTCTGGCTGTTCTAGGAGGATGCCAGGTATACATCGTATATCAGGTATCTAACCTAATCTCTTACCTGTGTACATGGAGACAAGCACCCTATTTGCTGTACTAGCTCTCTGGCTCCATAAAGAATACTTTTTAAACAGTAAACTACATGCATGTAGTATAAGAAACTTTAAAAGACTGGCAAAGTTGAAAACTTCAAAGAAGGAGGAGGAAGAGAAGGAATAGGGAGGGGAAGGAAGAAGAGGGAGGAGGAAGGGAGGAAAGGGAAAAGGAGAGGGAGAAGAAGGAGGAGGAGGAGGAAGAAGAGATAGAAGACGAGGGAGAGGGAGAGGAAGAAGGAAGAGAAGGAGAGGAAGACAGAGGAGGAGGAAGAGAAGTTGAAGGAGGAGGAGGAAGTAAGTAACAAAATGATAATAAAACGTAAAATTGATTAAAAAACTTTAACATTTAAGATATATTTTATCAAAAGGGGTCAGGAATGCTGGAAAATTTTCAGAAACTTGAAAAGCAGCCACATGCTCTCAAAACCCACGGCGTGTTAAGAAAACTATTGACAACAATAAGAACAAAGCTGTCTAGTGCTTTGATTTTCCCTCGTTCCATTGTTATTCAGAACGTCTTTCACTACTCTTGAAAGCCAACCATGACCATCCACCCGTGGCTCTACAGGGTTGGGAGCAGAACTTCCCAAAGGCCTCATCTGCAGAAAATTGTCCTTATCTGACTTATCTAAAACTTCTCTGGAAATCCTCACCAACGGACTTCGTCTTCATTTGATCCCATTCATAGCTTGAAAGATACAATCCACCACCATCATCCCAAACCTGGTATTTAATGAGAACAATTCACAGCAGTTCTTTAACATTGCAGTTGCCTTAGGAAGCTATAGGAGTTAACGCAACTAACTAGTCAAAATCTTGGAGGGAGAAGCTAAGGACTGAAATTTCCCTGGGGGCATGGACAATGTTAAACTCCAGTGAGTGTACCTTCCCCTACCCCCATCGTGTTTGTGCGTGCATGTCACACACACACACACACACACACACACACACACACCACACACACACACACACACACACACACACACGTGCTGAGGTAATCCTGATGCAATGCATTCAGGGATTCCCTGTGAGAAAAGGAGAGAAGGTGGCTAGAAAATGTCCTGACCACACTCTGGTCTTGATGTAGGCAGGCAGATAGGGAAGGCCCCTCTCAAGGCAATGGCAGTAAATGTCCAGGGAAGTCACAGCCCTGACCCCATGGACCCTGAGAAGGCTAGACCCCTACAGAGATGACAGCAGCAGAAATAGAGAACAATTAAGGACTTTGAAAGAGATTCATCAGATCAGAAACTTCAAAGCTGTTACTTTGACACCTGACCAACCCTCACCTCTTTCAGAAAACTCTAGACTAACGCATCCTTAAGAAAAGAAAAGAAAAGAAAAGAAAAGAAAAGAAAAGAAAAGAAAAGAAAAGAAAACAGTCTTAAAGGCCATTTCCAGGTTTCTTCACCTTTGAGGAAGACCAAACTTTCCCTTGAGTAGCGATAGCACAATGGGTAGGACATTTGCCTAGCACGCAGCCGACCTGGGTTCGTATCCCAGCATTCCATATGGTCCCCTCAGCACCCCCAGGAGTAATTCCTGAGTGCAGAGCCAAGAGTAACCCCTGAGTATTGCCAAAAAAAAATCTGTTTTACTTCACTCCTTGTATACTCCTGAAATTCTTTTCTGCTAGACAAGACAAGAACCCAGTAACCCTGGGTCCCAAGTGACGGAGATGGATTGGGAGAAAATGACCGTCTTTCTCCCTGCTTTACAGAAGTTACCAGTGGGGCCCACCAACAACAGTCTGAGACACCTGGTAAATGCGGGGAAGAATCAACTCATTGCTGGGAGTCGACAGACAGTCAATACACATGAGCAGGGCTGTGGCCTTCCCGGGAGAGATCCAAGACCCGAATCTCTTACTTTTATTCTTTGAGTAAGTGAAGGTCATGGACGAGTTGAAAAATGCATGGCATGTCATTGAAAATATATCCTGATGTACTCAGAGAACCCCTCAGAAGAGCCAGGGAACTTACCAGTTCATGACTCTTAAAAAATCTCTGTTCAACGATCACGGCTCAACAATCTAAGCAGAAACTTCCAGGGCCACATACAACAAAAAATACATTAGTTCAGGTAACTTAGTTTTGTTTTGTTTTTTTTTTTTAAAAAAAAAGGAAAAACATGCCCTGTGAAGAAGGGAAATGATATCTAGAGTTGTGTTATTGAAAATATCTAGTTTCAATAAACGATTGTGAGATGTGCAAATAAAAAAAGAAATGAACTAAGTGGAGCAAGGAAAACCTCTTCAACAAATGGCATTGGGAAAACTCAATCGGTCACAGGTTTAAAAACAAAACAAAAATCACCTCAGATCTCTATCCCACACGATGCACAAAAGTCAAATCAAAATGGACTAAAGGCCTCAATATCAAACCTGAATCCATAATGATATTGAGGAAAACATAGGTACACCCCTTCATGTCACTGAAGCATCATCCATGACTCAATGCCATTTACCAAGCAAACAGAAAGATAAACAAATGGGAATACATCATGTTAAGAATATTCTGTACCACAAAAGAAATGGTGGCCAGAATTCTTTTAAAAAGAGTTGGAGAAAATATTTACTCTCCTCCCATCCGACTAAGAGTTAATATCCTAGATAACATTTTTTCATCCCCCATTGCCATTCTCATTTTATACATGTAAAACTTAACAACAACAAAAACAAGCCAATCCAAAACTGCAGATCTGAACAGAAACTTCCTCCAAGAAAACATATAGATGGCCAAAGAATATAGAAAAAATGTTCTGAGTCACTGATCATCAGGGAGATGAAAATCAAGACAATGCAAATTAAATCACTTCAAGACTGGCACACACCAAAAAGAACACAAACAACCATTGCTGGCATGGATTGGGAAAAATAAAACCCTCATCCACTGCTGAGGGGAATGTTGCCTGGTTTAACCTCTTTGGAAAACAACCTGGACATTTCTCAAAAAACTAAGAATTGAGCTTCCATGTAACCCAACAATTACCCTTCTTAAAATTACTTCTTAACATCTACATCTAGGGCCCAAAAGTTCTACTCAGAAAAGATATTTGTGCTCCTGTTCTTTTCAGCACCACTCACAATAGCCAAATCTATCTATATCTATATCTACATATGTATATATACAGATTTGGTATGTGCATAGTTATGTGTGTGCATATATATTTCCATATAAGTGAAATACTACTCTTATAGGACAGCGGGTAGGGCGTTCGCCTTACAAGCGGCCAACATGGCCGACCCGAGTTCGATTCCTCTGCCCCTCTCGGAGAGCCCGGCAAGCTACCGAGAGTATTCCATATGCCCGACACAGTAACAACAAAGTCTCCAATGGAGACGTTACTGGGCCCGCTCGAGCAAATCGACGATCAACGGGAGGGCCTTTACCTTTACCTTTACCTTACTCTAAGAAAAGATGAACAATGTAAAATCTATCTATCTATATATATATATAATGTATGGGTACATGTATTGTTTATGTTATCTTTGACTTTTAAAACTGCTACCATTGTTCTTTTAAATCAGAATATATTACATAATGTTAAAATTGGACTTTTTGTTTAAAAATGTAAATTATAAAATCCAATAATACTACATCCAAATTCTGACTTGTGAGGTTTGCTTGGACCAGAAGTGAGCCTACGGTGACACTCTCTGCAATACTCCACCTTGGACGGGTCATCTAAGGACACTTGTCCGATGCTTTTTAATTTCACACCTGCATTTTTCCACTTTTTCTTTATGGTTGTTATTCTTATTCCAAAATATCTTCATTTATCACTTCTTAGGGCCTATGGGCAGCTGAGATCACGTGCTGCACATGGATATTTATGTCATACCAAGTCTCCATGGGCACCAGTATAAGGAAGATTCATTTGTCCATCTCTAGACCATCGTCTGCTGGACATCATCTGCTGGACATCAACATCTATCTTCCCACAGATTACCGTACACTCAACGAACCTCAGATTTACTCATTAACTTTTCCTCAAAACTTGGCTCACTTCTTTCTCTTGCTCTCTCTCTCTCTTTTTCCCATCTTCTCTCTTTTACACACACACACACACACACACACACACACACACACACACACACCACTAATTATCCAGTATCCAGTGAGACAAGCTAGAGACCTACCTCTATTATGCCCCCACACCCCAAACTCTTAGGAGATCACTTCTAGTAGGTGTGACTTCCTGCCTTGCCTCTCATCTCCATCCCTCCAGTCTCCAGGAAGTCCCAGTGGACTTCCTCAAACCAGGCTGCCCCCATTTCCCACTGCACGGTTACAAATAGTTATCCAAAAGTGCCTCCATCCTTTCAAGTCAGGCTCAAGGTGCCCATAGAGTATGCACAAGCAGAAATCTGAACTCGACCCTCCTCACAGAATCTCAGGGGATGCCCCTCAACTTGCAGGAGCTAGGAGACCTCGCTTAATCTCAGTAGGAGATGAACTGGACTCACCATCAACTGCAACACCATCTTCCACGCGAACCCCAGGACCACCAGTTGTCTCTGCTTGCTGAATGCTCTTCCCCTCCCCCCATCCCCCCACCACCTTGATTTCCCCACACTATACTTAGGGCCTGCTCTCTGTTTGGGAAAACTTATTCATCTTTAAATGCATTGCTGACAAAGGGGGAGATGAAACATTTTTTTTCATCATCCACTGCTATTCTTATTTTATATTTTCTCACCCTTTCTCTCCTCTGCGTCCTACGACCCTGAAATCAGTACCCTTCATTCCATGGGTTTTCTTTTTTGTGTTTTAGTTTTGATTTGGGGCCTCGATTGGTGATGCTCTGGACTGACTCCTGATTCTGTACTCAGGGATCACTCCTGACAGAGCTCAGGGGACAATATAGGGTGCCAAGAATCAAACTCAGATTGGCTGTGTGCAAGATAAGCATCCTACCCATTGCACTCTCTTTCTCTGGCCCATGTGTGTTTTCTCATTATTTTCCTTCTACTACTCGTGTTTACTGGATGAAGGGGAGGGCATCAGGGCACTTTCTATCCAGAGGACCCAGCACAGCACCTTTTAGATATTGGGCACTTTAAACATTGTTTTAAACAGGAAATGGATGTGGGTCCAACCCAGTCATTACCAGAAACACACGAATGGAAAGGCTCAAAGTATGAAACCAAATGTGTGGTTACTGAAAGAGAAAGGTAAAGTGAGAGCTGGTCATTCAGGTGAAAAGGGTCAACTGGACGGTGAAGGAAGAAACTGGACTCAGAGTGAAGTATATACAAATACTGTTTTATGATGATGTCCACTCAAAACCCATAGAACTGATGTTAACAAATTCTTCTTAAATGTAAGAGGGCTTACAACTGAGTGCTCCCTAGCAAGCAAAATAAAGAACCCTAGGTATGAGGATACTTTGAGATCCTAACCATGTATCCTTTCTTCTCCTCTCCAGTGTGTAGCCAGAGGAATCTTTCTTAACTAGAAGTTTGATTCAAACCCTTTGCTTCAGGGAGACCGACCTGAGCGTCACAGGAGGCTGGTCCTCCTGTCCCGCAGGCTCACCCCCTTGCTTCCCTTCTGAGTGCTCAGACAAAGGGCAAAGGCAGCTCTCAGCCCCTTCTCTGAAGATAGAAATTGCCCAACGTAAGTATCTGCCCTAAGAGGTAGTTGAACCATCTTCCAATGTCTCCAATCTCTGCTCCTATACGGGGTAGGAGGAATGATGGGCACCCCAGAATTCACCACTCAGAGACCTAAGTAGCTTCCTGGGGATTGCTGGTAAGTGAAATAGTTTGGTTCCCTCCCTCTCCATTACATTTCTTTTCTGCTTTTTAAAAATAAATACGGAAGTTTCGTTTTTCATTTTTAATAAGACACCATGGTTGAAAAGGCTATCTGTCGGATAACACTGTTTTGTCCTTCCTCAGGTAGCTTAGGTTTATCGGGTCACACCCATCAAAGTGCTCCCAAGTCACTCCCATTCTTTTGTTTATTTGTAACTACTTCCCTATGCTCTCTTCCCCAAACAGTTAATCAGCTTATTTCCCTAATCAGTTTCTGTTAATTTGTAAGGTCAGATCTTTCTAGGACACTGAACTTGTATTATAAGTTAATGTTGCCTTTCTCCTCTCCTTATGTCGTTTGAATAGTTTACTTTAAGGCAATGTCCTTTTGTAAAGACACAAGAAGATGATTAATATTATGCTTTCGTAACTTGGGATTTAATTGGCTTCGAATATTATTCATTCCCAGACATCTGCTTTCTCAACTTAAGCCTCAGTTGCCCTCACTTCCTAGCGCCCCCCAAAGCAGGGTCCCAACAAGGGACTGGATGGAACCAGGGCAAGCGGTAAGCTATGTGCTACCCTGGCATCAAGATGGACCTGGCCAAAGTGCCATAATTCTTAACTATAAGTTAAGAGTTTGATCATGACAAATGCTTTCATGATCCAAAAGTAACGATTAGACTAGGTAGGACCCTGCTAGGAATAGGAAAGACTAATCTGGCCTGAGCACTGTAGTCTGAGATCGGGATGACCCCAGGAGAGCAATTCTATAAGCTTACTGCGTCTCTTACTGTGTCCATACAAAATGATTAATATTATGAATGCTTGTATGTTTGTTGGACAAGGAGAGGAGAAACACACCCATGAGATTCCACCCTTGGGTGGGTGGTCCTGCTGAAAGAGAATCTGTCCTAGAAGCAGCATCCCCTGAGGGGAAGAACTTCAACCATATTGATTGTGAAACCACACCTATGTGTAAGCCCAGCCCCTCATGGTTTGGGGATTTAACTAGTCTGTAAGAGTGGGCTGGAGGAGAAGGAGAAGATGGAGATCCAGAGTCAGAGCCAGAAAGAGAGAGGGGTTCCCGATCAGGAGCCGGGAGAGAAGAAGAGAGAGAGAGACAGGAGTGAACGGGGATGAGAACAGCATCTGATCAATCAACCAGCTTGGCCCTCGTTTCCTCCACCATCTGCCCCAGGGCCCGGGCTGCCCTGACTGGGGGGGTGGCCCGGGCCCCCCAGAACCTGGGCAGCCAGGGGAAGAGCCATCGGGGCTACCCCCTGGCCACCCTTGTAGGTTTTTACAGCTATCCGTAGCTGATTTTTAGGCACACAGTGATCTGGAACTAATCCCACCACAGTGTCCACTTCTCTTCACCCGTGTCCAGTTTGGTTGCTGGGGTTTAGATCTCCTACTTTCACTCCTGTTGACGCTGCAGTTTGGATCTATAGCTGTACCTCACCCCTACACCTCTGATGGACCCAAGGCCCTTGACCGGCTCCATTACATTTCTAGGATGACTTCAGAGCCCTTTAGCACAGAAATATCTTACTCCTTCCTAAGGCCTCCCCTCCAGACTTTGCACAGATATGTAACAAAACTATACAATTTTGTCTTCCCCAGCATGCGTTGGAGACCCAGAGGTGAGGACCAGGAGCTGGGCTGACAAGAAGCGGTGAGGATGCCCTGCCCAGAGAGGTACCCAGCAACACCCCATCGCTTAAGTGACAAACTCACAAACTAGATGCGTCTATGGTCAGATATCATCATGAAAGAGACCAGAGACTGGTTCCACTCCTGCTGTAGGTTGTGGGAGACCCCCACATACACCACACTCTGTGTCGAGTGGGGGTGTCCACGCAACTGAGCGAGTCCCAGTGAAGTTGTCGTGTAAGCAACACTTTACAATGCCCAGGACACCCTTCTCTCCATAGCTCCTGCAATCCTTCTGGATTGAGATCTGCCCTGCCTCTGTTTCACATGCTCCTGTACAACAGATCAAGGAACGAGCATCCACTCCGAGAACCTGTGAAGCCAAGATGCCACCATTACCTGAAAAATGACTTGACTCGATTCTTGGCCTTCATAGACAGTAAAGGTCATAGGCTCCAGGGGACCACTGAACCTTGCATATGCAATTGTCTGTTAAAAAGAAAAGAAAAAAAGAGTGAAAATTAGCTATCCATTTTTAATGTATATGCATCATGTGGAGATGTTAAGACTTCTAGGACTGATATAGAAAAATAAGATTTTTTTATATATATATTTTAATTGAACCACAATGAGATACACAGTTACAAACCCAGTTGTGATTGGGTTTCAATCATATAATTTTCCAACACCCATCCCTTCACCAGTGCTCATTTCCCACCATCAGTTTCTCTCCTGCTGCCTCCCAACCCTGTCTCTGTAGCAGGCATCTCTCTCTCTTTCTCTCTCTCTCTCTCTCCCTCCCTCCCTCTCTCTTTCCTTTTGGGCATTATTGTTTGCAATACAGATACTGATTATCATGTTTATCTTTATATCCCTTTTCCTACTCTCAGCACTCAGTTCTTGTCCAGAGTGATTTAGTGATTTTTTTTCTTTTTGGGTCACACTCAGCTTTTTTGGAGGTTCTAGCAGGGGAGCGCAGCTACTCATATAAACTCGACCGAAGACCGGTCCATCTCTATTTCCACTCTATTGCAGCTCCTGGAAGCGCGGCCGCATTCATGGCCACATGACATCTTATTATCTCATTCCTACTTTGGACAACCTGGCAGGCTACCGAATGTAACTTGCCCACATGGCAGAGTCTGGCAAACTCCCCGTGGCATATCCAACATGCCAAATACCAGTAACAATGATGGGTCTCATTTTCCTAAGCCTGAAAGAACCTTGAATATGGCACTTTTTTAAAAATCTCAGGGCTAGGAAAAGGAGAGGTTACTGGGGCCTGCTCGAGGCAATCGACGAATAACAGGATGGTTGTGATCGTGATTGTGATCGGGTCACACTCAGCAATGCACAGGGGTTACTCCTGGCTCTGCACCCAGGAATTACTGCTGGCAGTGCTCGGGTAACCATATGGGATGCTGGGAATCGATCCCGGGTTGTCTGCCCTACCCACTGTGCTATTGCTCCAGGCCCTAGAGTGATCATTTCTAACAATTATTTTCATACTGATTGCTTCTCTATCCTAACTGTCCTTTGCCCTACAAACACTTGTGGAAAACTTCCTACCATAGACAGTCCTCCTGGCCCCAAAACACAAGATTTTAACTTGACGTAAGACCATTTGAAATCTAGTCAAAACAAGCACAAAGGGCTCTACTTTTAGAAAGGATTCTCATCACGTCAGGATGGCTCACTGAGAGTATTGCATTACCTTTCTCATGGGACCATCCGAGCAATCCTTTGCACGGATGCTAGTGGCTTGCACATGGCCAACCTGGGCCATGTATGGTACAAATGAGACTCAGCAAATCAAACATCTTGCTGGAATATGGACCATAAGTGGTTGACATAGCGGGCACTTGGTTTGAGCTGAAGGAAAGCTCAGGATTTCCCCACGCTGCTACTCTGCCCTCTAAATCCTACATTATTTTATACCAGCTTTACACCTCTCCCCATTCCTGTAAGATTATAATATAGTACATTTATGGCAGGAAGTTCACAGTCAACCTGAAGAACAAGTGAATTTATGAAGAACAACAGCCAAAAAAAAGCCTGTGAATGTGTTTTGGTACAGTGCTAACTAATCACATACGTGCAAATTCCACCAAATTTTCATATCAATTTAAACATAATTTTTTAGAAAAAAGATCACAGTTTTATTTATTCTAAATTTAACTCATTTATTTATTTTCAGCTGGCAGCACCTATCTGTGGTTTGGTGCTCAGGATCACTCCTGGTTGGGTTTAGGGGACCATATGCGGTGCCAGGAATTGGACCCAGGTCAACCATGTGTAATCCTGCTGTGTTATCTCTCTGGTCCCAGAAATAAAGGTTGGGCCAGATAAATGGTAATATGGTTGAGTGTATGCAAAACGAACACAGGAGGCCTGAGTTAGACACCTGGTCCCCTCAGCACTGCCAGGCTAACTCCCAAGCACAGAGCCAGGCAAATAGATAAGCGCGGTAGCAGTGTCCTCCCATTGTTCATTGATTTGCTCGAGTGGGCACCAGTATCATCTCCATTGTGAGATTTGTTGTTATGGTTTTTGGCATATCGAATATGTCACGGGCAGCTTGACAGGCTCTGCTGTGTGGTCGGGATACTCTCGGTAGCTTGCTGGGCTCTCCGAGAGGGGTGGAGGAATTGAACCCAGGTTGGCCATGTGCAAGGCAAAAGCCCTACGCTATGCTATCCCTCCTGCCCAAATAAATAAATAAACAAATAAATAAAAGCTGACTAACATTCAATAAGCAATTTGGGAAAAAATGAAAGGGAGAAATGTTTACTTTAAGCAGAAACCCCGTGTCAGTTTTCAAATCCAAAGGCAGGTAAGTACCTCTACAGTTATCCAGTCCGGGCTGGAAGCTCTGGGCAGAGCCGGAGCGATAAGAAGAGCTTCCACTTACTAAACTCACATATGCCAAGCCCTGTCCTAAGCATAGTCACGCTGACAATAAGCCTGTAGGGGTAAATATTGCTACAGTTAGATCCATCTTACAGGAGATGAGATTGAAAGACGGAGAGATTCAGTGATTTGCTCAGCTAATGGAAGGAAGCAGTGTTTACATGGAAATTCCTGAAACCATCTTTCTGAGTCACCTTCCACCAAGTGGAGCAAAAACTGGCCAAAGCAAAAACTGGCCAAAGTTATACCTGACAGGAAAGACAATACAAAGGGACTACAAGTCCCACTTCAATCCAAGTGGGGACACTGGGAGCCTAAAGGCAGCCCTGACGTTCCTTCATCTCCTATCAGGACTGACCTCTACACAGAAACATGAAGCAGAGGTTTGGCATGAAGGGAGGAGGGTTAAGCTTAAAGCCAGTCCTAGAGGGACTCTCTCTGGCCCAGGGATCCAGTATCCTGTTCCTGCCCCCTCTCTCAGGGTGGCTCTTTAGGTCTTCTTCTTGTGATGGGAATCAGGGTTAGGATGGATTGAATTAGAGATGTGATTCAGGACATTCATAGCTTTTTGAAGATAAATAGGCAAAACCCCAAAAAGTAAGAACTTGGGAAAAGTGAATTTGTTTCCTAAGGACGGCAAGAACAGTCTTGCCATGGGCACAATGGGAATAATCCCGAAAAATAAGTATGGGGTTATGAAAGTTATGAAGGAATAGATCCTACACTCCATGCCATGGTTTATTAAATTTTGACTAAACTAAAACTGATTGTGGGAAATAGTAGCAGTATATGAGAGTGAAGAGAATTGTGGGATTTGGTTCTGTCTCTCTCAAAGTTACGACAGACCCTTAAATTAGCTGCAGCCTCTCTGCCTTTACGAAGGCCAGCGGGTTCTTCCCCAGCCTCCTTTGCAACTAGGAAAGTAATGAAGTAACCTAGTTTGCGTTCATGAAACAGCAAAGGAAGCTTTCTGGAGAAAAGCAGAAGACTGGTTGGGCTAAAGTTTTGTTTTCTTGATGAAAAATTACAGATAGGGGAGGCCAGAGAGATAGTGTAGGGATTAAGGCTTTTAGCTTGCATGCTGCCAACCTCAGTTCAATCTTTGCGCTGTTACAAATGATCCCCTGAATGCCTCTGGGAGGGATCCCTGAGCATAGAGCCAGAATAACCCTGAACATGACCCAGTACGGCCCAATCCCCTTCCCCACATGAAGGAAAGACGTGGCAGTCTTGTTCTTCTCTCGCACCTGTTCTAGTTGCACAGCGACTGCACGTCTGCGTCTGTGCCATCACGAAAGCACAGGCGCCAAATCAGCAAAAAAAAAAAAAAATGATGAATCAGTCTCATAAATAAATCTCGGAACAGAGAGGCACATTGCAGAGATGCGTCCTCACCCCATGCCAGGTGAGGGGGCAACTTTTTTCAAGTTCTTACTTTTGGGGGGCAGGCTTGGGTGGTGATGGGGAAATTCAAAATAATGGTGGAGGGAAGGTGTAATGGTGGTGAGATTGGTGTTGGAATGTTGGATGTAATAAATTCTTGTGAACAACTTTATAAAATGAAATGTAATTAAAAATAAATAAAAATAAAAGTATGGTAAATCAAAGAGAGAAAATCAAGTCTGTGAAAATACCACAGAATTGCTCAGTTGTCTAGACCACATACTTTGGCTTCCTATCACCTGAAAAAAATAAATCCCTATTTATTGAAGATGTATAAAGTCAGACTCCTCCTGTCTCTCTCTTCCCCCCTCCCCAAAGGGACTCTGAGTTGATGCCTATCGACTGCTTCCAGCTACTACTTAAGCCCCTTAATGGCCCTGATCCAGAGACACACAAAAGAATCTCAGAACTGAGCATCTCACTGCAGAGATCTCTCCAGACCCTAATTATTAAAATTTTAGAATTCCAGGAGCAACATCTTATGCTATTCATAACAAGCAATACAAAACTAAATTGTCTAGCTTTGCCTTTTTTGATAGGTTTGAGTGGTGGCGGGAAACTTCCAAATAATAAAATACTGGGACTGGTGTCTAAATATTGAATGTAATCAAAGTAGAGAGAGAATATTGTGGATGTTGTCTACCACACAGGCAGTGGAAGGGTTAGGATGGCGGGAGGGATACTAGGGACTTTGGTGGTGGAAAACGTGCACTGAGAAGGGTTGGGTGTTTGATCGTTGTATGACCAAAGTCAAACATGAAAGTTTTGTAACTATCTCACGGTGATTCAAATTAAATTAAAAAATAAAAAATAAAAAAATATGAACCAAAAAAAAGAAAAAAAGTCAGACTCCTTATTACTTGTAAGGAAAATTGTTGTTAACTGAAACTATTTTATATAGCGACTTCTAGCCATCTCTTTCTAAGTTAGTTTTCCTAAGGAACTCTTCATCCCCTCCACTTCTAAATCTTTCCCAGTTCTATAGGTCCCCGGGAAAGGACAGAGTAGGGTGTGGTGTCCACGTGTTGCTGTGGTTGGTTCAAGACCAGGATACTGCTTCTTCCAGGACTTAGTTGTCAGCTGCTGACATCAGTTTTCTGCTCACCTCAGCAAGCAATCAGCCCTCCAGTTGATCACGCAGTGAAGGCAGGCATGGAAAAACTATATGAGTCATGCAAATTTCATGAACCATCATGTACTTTCCCTCTCTGGAAATAGCTGGCTCACCTATCAGGAAGGAGGATTCTTCTCTGTTGCAAGGTTCAAAGTTCTATCAAGGCCAACGAATCTCTCTCCCTTCCCATTAACTTGATTATTTGGGCAATAAAGATTTCAAAATGCCTGTGCATGCTCTGAGTCATGAAGGCTTTCTGAGTCACGGCCCAGTTGGTCAGAACTGGAAAGGACAGTATAAGAGGGAACAAGAACTCCTTCAGATAGGAGTCACATGGAACAGAGCCCCCCATCTTGGGGAAGAGTTGAAATGAAGAGAGGATGGTGTAACTGGCATTCTTTAGTGTTTCTTGTGTGCCAGTTACAGGACAACCCGCCTATTATTTCTTCTGATCCTCAGCAATGTCAGGAAAGTATCTCTGAGAAGTCCCCTAGCAGTGCCTGAGCCACTGGTACTGCCGTAGCAGAGAGTGAGCCCTACGGGACTCCCAAGCCCACCACTGGAATCACCTTGTGACACTTTCCCTCAGATCAGCAGACAGGACACAAACGCTGAATCCACCTGCCTGAAAATTGACCTCATCGAACATTCCTGAAAGTTTTTCTCACTGATTATATAATATTTAAGCCAAATTCTCCTTCCTTCTAGAAAAATCACAGTCCCAGAATTTAAAAGAAAAAGACTCTAAAATAAGGAGATTGTTCCTGCCTCAGCCCTCAGTCCCTTTTCCCCGAGCCCTGGATTGCATTGTAGTTCTCACTTTAGGGTCCTTCTGGTAAATACCCACAGACGTATTCCTCAGCATCCCTGAAAGCCAGTTCTCAGAAGCCAGCAGGAAGCCGCTCACAGTAAGGAATAAATGGCAGGCAAGCATTTTAAATTGTTCTCTCTGTTAAACAAAGCCTTATGTGGAAGGCAGGTAGTTCCTACTAAATGTCAAGTCTTCACTGGAGAAAACTGGGGATTAAAAAGTGGAGACAGAGAAGAGAAGGGCCCTGTCTCACTGCACTTCCCCTTCCTCAAAAACATTCTCTGGCTCTCCGGTGATTCAGGAAGCTTCTTGTACATATTCCAGAAGGTGAGAGTAAAGAGAAATAATTATTTTTTCACCCTTTTCAGAAATATAAATATACATATATATAAATATATATCCATATATGAATATATGTATTATATACACACATATATACATCAGCTTTTATTAGGGTATCTAGTCTGAATATATATCACTGTCACTGTCACTGTCCTCCTGTTGTTTATCAATTTTGCTCAAGCAGGCCCAGTAACATCTCCATTGTTACACTTGTGACTGTGTTTGGCATATCGAATATGTCACGAGTAGCTTGTCAGGCTTTGCCGTGCGGGCAAGATACTCTCAGTAGCTTGCTGGAGTCTCTGAGAGGGATGGAGGATTTGAACCTGAGATGGGTGAGTTGGCCGCATGCAAGGCAAATGCCCTACCTGTTATGCTATCGCTCAGGCCTGAATATATATATATATTTGATGCACTAGAATCTGTTCCTTCAGGGTCCATTCCTTTCATAAATCCATAACCATGTGTTTAATTTCTACTCTGTACCTGGCACTGTGCTCTCTCTGCTGAAGTTGCAAAGTATTGTGACTAAAATACAGTTTCTTTGTTATGGAGTTCAGGGTTCATGTGATATATTCACTACACATTTGAAATGCTATAGTGATAAAAGAGCTAATATCGATCGGGTGGTGAGACTGTGTCAGACACTGATTCAAGAGCTTTGCAGATGCATTATTCCATTTCATTCTTCCAATACCCACAAGGCTGGGGAGACCCGTTCCATATGGCAGGACACTGAGGATCAAACCTTGAGTAACTCAACCAGGTTCTCACCACTTGTAAGTGGATTTGCCCAAGTTTGAACCCAGGGCTGGCTTTACCACTGACCTCTGACAATGTAGGTTCATTCTGTAAATGTTTTAAATTCTGTTGGCTCTAGGGGGCTTCTAAGACTTTAACTTGGACATATTATAGGGTAATCCCAGAGAGAAGGAACTAAGATTTCAGGCATAAGTTCCTGATAACTTTGTTGCATAACACAACAAGTTGCTTGGCAACTTATAAGCACAGCATCTGCCCTTCGGTCCTCCTTGAGTAGGTAAGGTGATCTACACACTAGCTTTCTGAGAAGCCTGACCCTCAACAGGGTTAATTCAACAACTGCCCAGAGACCTTTTACTCTAGAACTGTAAATCCTAGAAAGTAGAGAAAAACGCTTTTCTTTAGATATTTTGGTGATCATTTTTTATGGTTGGGGGGTCAAACTTAAGAGACAGAGACTCATACATGTATCAATACATTTTCCTTTCCATATTTAATATAATTTCCGTTCAATAGGAAGAGCCAAACCTGAATAGCTATATTTGGGGTTTTTTCCCCCATTTTTGTGAGACCACACCCAGCAGTGCCCAGTGATCACTCCTGCCTCAATGCTCAGGGGCCACTCCTGGAAGTACTAGAGGGATCGCATAGAGTGTCACAGAGAGAACCGAAGCCAGTCATATGCAAGGCAAGTGCCCTACCAACTGGACTATCTTTCTGGGCCCCACAGATAGGATTAAACCTCACTTTTAAGAGATAAGGGGAGAGGACCTCCTCTTAGTTCAAGAATCACCATCATGATCATCCTGTTGTTTGTTAATTGCCTGGAGCAGGAACTAGTAACGTCTCCTTCGTCCTAGCCCTGAGATTTTAAAAAGTGCCATATTCAAGGCTCTTTCAGGGTTTGGAGAATGAGACCCACCATTTGGCATATTGGGTACGCCACAGGGAGTTTGCCATACTCTGCCGTGTGAGTTAAAGAATAAACTTATGATTTGTGATCATTTCACCTAAAATATTCATCTGGGCAAACCATGTGTCTTTTACACACAGTGGTTTCATTTTGATATATCTTTCTGCAAGTGATAATAAATAACCACTCTCTTCCTGAATCGGAGTGAAACAGGCTGAGAATATTCCAGAATAAATGACAGGCGTCTTCATCCCTTACCAAAAACAGTGTAAGGAGGCACAGGCAGTGCAGGGGGGCTGGAAACATGGTGTTGATCTTTCTTCAAACACCTGAAAAGGAAGCAGAGATAAAGTGATTAGTCACCAAATTGTTAAAAGTAGGCATTTCCTGCCAGAAAGAATCACTAGAAGGGCTGGAGCAATAGTACAGCGGGTATGGCATTTGCCTTGCATGCGCCGACCTGGGCTCGATTCCCAGCATTCCATAAGGCCCCCTGAGCACCGGCAGGAGTAATTCCTGAGTGCAGAGCCAGGAGTAACCCCTGTGCATCACCAGGTATAGCCTAAAATAAAGCCAAAAAAAATTAAAGAGTCACTGGAAGCTATTCAGTTATAAATCTAGTAGAATGGGTTCCTTGAAGGCCAGCTTCTCTTCTGGATAGAGCAGCTCAATCTTACAGAAGTTCCACGAGGCTTCATCCACAGCAGTACACACATTAGTGTCCCTGACACTCACAATAGTTCTGTTTTTTTAACTCCTTCCTTTTACTATAATCTTCTTCACTGAAGGGTTAAAACAATAAGCAGTAAGAGTAACTTTTGCCAAGACCATACTTTCAGGGATCATTTCTATAGGATGTTACTAGAGAAGTTTCTCTGATCATGTAAAGTAAAAGTAAAGTAAAGGCCCTCCCGTTGATCGTCGATTTGCTCGAGCGGGCCCAGTAACGTCTCCATTGGAGACTTTGTTGTTACTGTGTCTGGCATATCGAATACTCTCGGTAGCTTGCCGGGCTCTCCGAGAGGGGCGGAGGAATCGAACACCGCTCTGATCATGTAGAGCACAAAAATTTGTAAGTCTGTACCTCACTGTGTTTCACTAATAAAAATTTTTTAAAAAAGGAGTAAATTTTTTCCTCATCCTATGAATGAGGAAAACATCTTTTAACAAATGCCAAAATAGCTAGATCTTGGACTTTTTGTGGTTTTTAAAATCAGCTCTTCATTTGTATGATATTCCTCCAGCAGAAAAAAAAAATCTAATAAAGTTTTTACAAGACTTTATTTAAAGACCTCACAGGCCACCTCAGGTTCTCCTAAATTACATATGCAAGTACAGTTGGAAAAATATATGCACATTCTTACTCCAAAGGCAATTGAATAAGAATCTAAACTGTGCTTATTCTCTTTTGTTCAATTTGATTCTTCCTTTCCTCTCCTGGCTTCCCATTTCACAAAATTACAATAGTCTTAAAATCAGTTAGGAAGGGTTGGAGAGATACTAAGAGGATGCAGTGCTTGCCTTGCAAGCAGCCAACTCCAGTCCAAGCCTTGTCACTGCATACAATCCCCAGAGCACCTCCAGGAGTGTTCACTGAGCACAGAGCCAAGAATATGACCTGAGTCCAGTTGCTGTGACCAACATCCCCACACCTAAGATCAGTTAGAAAGATGTGCCCGTGATGTTAGATCCATTTCTACAAGTAGTATAGCAAAGTTATTGTCTATCATAATTTTGCACTACTAAAACCAAACAAATAAAACAACAACCAAAAAAAAAAAAGGGAACCAATTCTCTGCACAAAGATTCCAATCATTTTATTATCTCTAGAGACGATGAATGAGCTTGGATGACTTTGGCATCCTTTTCTTTTAAAACTTTCTCTGCATTGAACATGCATTACTAATAGAATCAACATGAAAGTGGTTATTCAAATTCTAAACCCTTAAAAAAAATTAGACCTTGAAAATCTGAAATGCCTTACGCAAGACGTATTTGAATTTTAAAAATATAAGAATACTTTGCATTTTAGTCTCACAAAAGCTGCAGAAGACAAAACTAGACATGAGCACTTTAATTACTTCTGTGGTAGATTTATGGTGGAACCCAAAGAAAAGAAAAACAACGTGATACGGGAAGTGGACTCTGAATCAGGACCTGAGCTGGAAACCCAGGTCTCGGTGGAAACATCTCCACCACAGCCAGTGCTATACTACCCATCTCTCTGGGCCTCAGTTTCCTAAATAGAAAACATGTAACAATGGCATAACAATCAGTGTGTGCTCTTGAATTTCTCCTGAATCATGTGATAATGTAGGGATTGTGATTCTTATTTCATCTATGGCAAAATGAAGGTTCAGTCAAGAAATCTGCCGAAAGATGCAGAGCTGGGAAATGACATTGCCAAAGTTATATGTCCAGACAAATTTGTCAAAGTTCAAAACCTTTTTCAACTTTTTATCCCAATGCCTTCCTATTCCCTAGAAATTGTGATGGCTGCAGTTCTCAGTAGAGATAAAGGTAGAGATGTAGATGGGTAAATTACTGCCTTAATTTAAATGTTTGTTTCAAGACACCGTGGATATTTTTTAAAAACGAAGAGCTGGAGCTGAAATCCATGGGGACAATTGGCTTCATAAATCCTGTGAATGATTAAAAATTAGCTTTTGCAACAGAATTAAATTGGGTCAATGCATGTAAACATCATTTGAGAATCGGCTCATAAATTTTAATGTGAATGAGACATTTTTCTACTGCTTTAGGGTGTTTATATGATTTGGAAACATAAAAACAATGTGAAATAGATATAAATGAATAAATTGGGATGCAATTATGTTGGGTTTTGTTTTGCGACTCTTGTTTTTGTTTTGGGGGCCTATATCTGGCGGTGCTCAAGAGTTCACTTCTCAGAGATCACTCCTGGAAGTGCTCAAGGGCTGTAGGAGGTGTCAGGATCAAACTCGGACCCCCCCCCCCCCCACACCAAGTGTGCATCCAACCCACTGAGGTCTTTCCCTGGTTCACGACTGTGGGCTTTTTATTTAAGTGGTAAAATGAATGTGCTGGACTATCAACCAATATTTGCTCAAGGATAGGTAAGATAGAGACAATAATGACACATTTGGGAACTTTTCAAACTTCTCAGCATTCGAGAACTTTCCAACGGTCATCTCAACGTCCTCCTCCATCCTTATCGCCCACTCCCATCCCACACCCAGTAATGTTACCCACAAGGTTGGACTTTGTACCCCAAGCCTGTTCTCCCGAGTTGGCCCAAGGCCGAGCCTAGAGTCAAAGACAAATCAATTCTTGCTTATTAAAATTGGATTGAAGTTACCCAAACTCACTATTGCTTTTCCTAATGTTTACCATCAGTTCATTTGTCCCGAAAGCATCTGCTGTTATGCAAAAGCTTATATTAAGTGCTACAAACACTGCTAAGACCTGGAATATCAAAATATGGGTTTCTCTTCATGAAAAATTCTCCTGTTTTTGAGGAAATACGTTTTGATTTGCTTTACCTTTAAATGCATCAACAGGTTTGTACTTAGTAAATAGGTTAAGAAATGGTTTTATCTAATTTTCTCTACGTGAACTAATTTTGTAAAGTCCTTTTACACTTCCAAAGTCATATAAGTTGAAAAGCAGAAAAGTAAAATAAAATGCAAAAATAAAACAAATGCTCTATTTTAGTCAGAAATCCACACAGCCACCATTTGGGCTGTTTCAAAAGAATCTAAAAAATGGAAAGTTGGGAGTGGAGCGATAGTACAGCATGTAGGGCATTTGCCTTGCATGCAGTCGACCCCAGTTCAATCCCTGGCATCCCATATGGTCCCCCAAGCACCGCCAGGAGTAATTCCTGAGTGCAGAGCCAGGAGTAACCCCTGAGCATCGCTGGGTTTGACCCCCCCCAATAAAAAGTTGTGATACACTTATTCTTTTAATTTATCCCTCACAAGAAATTCCTTTTATTTCCAGTGAGAAATAGAAATTTCTTTCTACTCTGAACTCCTCAAGGATATGACACTGTTGTTCTGAGCGAGAACCCAAGCGTTAAACTGAGGAGTTTGCATATCCTAGTGCCTCTGCCCCTGAAGGACCCCTATTCTCATAGACAGGGATCATGATACTCACTGATTTCTGAGAACTGTGGACTCGATGCCTTAATATTTCTTTCCTACTACCCTCTATTTATTTAGGCAAGGAAATTTGTTTGTTTTTGTGGTGCCAGACATTGAAACTTGGCTTCATGTACTTGAGGTGCGCACTTGACTTCAGTGGCGTATCTCCAGCCCTAATATTTCAAACAGATCATTTATTCTCTCACCCAAATTTGCTTGGGAAGAACTGCAAATGTCACCCTGTGTCTCTCCATCATCACCAGATTTTGGCCCCTATGAGACGTTTAAGAAGCAGTTCTCACAGCTCCGTGCTCAGGGTCAAATTAAATAGCAAGACAATGCTTACCTGAATGATTCAATGCAAACTATGTAAATGCTAGGATTATGCCGGAAGGGGACTTTATCCTCTCAAACAAATTTTGCCTGTTACTTCCTCTTTGCTCTAAGGAACTTAGAAGAAACCATAGTTTACAACAGAAGGGGCTAAAATCACACACTTGGTAGATGTCTTCACAACACTATATGAAAAGGGCTTGGAGTACATTTCCGGATAATTCAGTGACAAATTCATTACCTGAAATAGTTAATCCAAACATCGGCTTGAAAATGTTTCTATTTCTCAGGGTTTCTCTCAGGAGCAAAGAATAAACTCAGACAGTTTCTATGGCAACTATCTGAGAGACCACGCACATCCTTAGCAACACAGGTCAAAGGTTTGGGTAGCAACAAAGGAGTTTTTTAAAGAGTCACTGCAACTTGCCCAAGCATGGGCCACTTATAAAGACAGAATCAGCATTGCTTGCATTCAGCTGGGAGTCGTTGCCTTGTCTAATTCACCATAGCCTAGGAAGTTCTAAAATCCTTCCAGTATCTGTGTTCGTGTTCAACCTACTTACAGCTAACATGTACTGAGATCAATTTGCCACATACAATGTTGAGATTTTTATGTACATTATCTTACTGATCTCTGGGAAGAAGTCTAAGAAGGAGATACTCTCAAAGTTTATCTCTGAAAGATGGAAAATCAGAAAGTCAAAGAAGTTCCACCATACCTGACTATTTTTCATGCCTCTGCTCCTACCTATATGTTGCTCTCCCTCTGAAAACACAAGCATAAGAAGATACCCAGTACATTATGAATTTTCAAATACATAAAACCTCCTCAAACTCTGACTGCTCTTCCTTTTTAAATGCCAACCAGAGTTATCTTGTTCAGAGGTAAGAAGACTGAATTTCCAAGAGCACCTCTATTTCTTTGTGGTATCATCTCTCGTCATTTCCCTTCTTACCTTCATCTAAAATGTCTCCCACTTTTTGATCAAGGTAAAAGTTACGGATTAGATAGTGACGACCCTCCCCCTACAATTCACATGTAGATCTTAACCCCCATGCCCCCACAATGTGAGTTTGTTTGGAGAGCAGGTCTTCACAGAAGCAATGAACTTAAAATGAGGTTTTAGAATCAGTTCAATCCAACGTGACTGGTGTCCGTATTTCCCCTGAGTCTTGTCGGGGGTCTCTGAGCACAGAGCCAGGAGTCAGCCCTGCTTGCCAACAGAGCATACTCCCCAAGCCAAACTTTGTTTTGGTGGGTTAAATTCGGACACACATAAATGCAAGGCAACATGAAGAGCCAAAGAGAGAAGACCACTGTCTACCAACCAACAAGAAGAGGTTGAAACAGCTTCTAATGATCTTCAAAGGTTCCAACCCTGCTTCCATCTTGATTTAGACTTGCAGCTTTTAGAACCTTGAAACAATACATTTCTGTGGTTTAAGCCACCTTGTCTGTGGTGCTTTGTGTGGCCACCTTAAAAGACCAATAAACTCCAGTGAACACCAATGAACTCTGGGTCCAACTGAGGCAGACACTCTTGTCCTAGGGCTGAGTGGCCTGAGGCAGACTTTTCTGGTGCTCGGTGCTCGCATCTGAAGGGCAGCTGGCATCACAGGGGCAACCATAAAGCTTGGCTGGGTCTCCTGAGCTCTCCAAAAGGCCTACAGACATGTCTGGGTCCTTGTATTATTCCCCCACTAATGTGAGCAGAGGCAGGGAATACCTCAGGCCCAGATTTACAGAGCAGAGTCATTCAACACTCAAGATTTAGTTGTCACAACATGAAAGATCAAACGATGAGCAAATTTTAAAGAGACTATGTCATATATCATTCATTTTGTTTTTTAAGAACGCAAAGGGATTTTAATGAAAATAATTCACCCTATAATAACGTTGAAGCATGCATTTTCAAATAGCAGGAGAGGACTGTAAATTTTGTTTTAAAAATTATAGGCGATGTGGGTAGGAAAAGATGTGGTTAGGATTCATACGTTGTAATTCATAATTTAATTCATAATCAAATAGAGCCAAATATTCTGTGTCATGTATTCCCCTTCCACATTGAGTATTGCTAAGAGAAGCATACATTATCAAGCAAGGCTAGATCTGAGAAGCCCAATTTAAAAGCTCACTCCCACCATCTGTCATCAACTTCTGACCAATCATGCCCATTGTTTTGTGTGCACTCACACATTTCTGGCACAAATTACATGATTTAAGGTTTAGAAATCACTGGAGGATCTCGCCAATTTGTAGTCTTGACAAACTAGGGACCCGATTAAAATGACCTTGAAGAACTTAGTGACAAATCAGCAGTGATGAAATATAAGTTGCTGCCTCCTACTTCAGACTGATTAGGAGAGACAGAGGGAGGGAAGCAAAGGAGGGATAGATCCCCTTTATACACACACACACACACACACACACACACACACACACACACACTTTTCACTCAAAACTTTGCAATACAGATATGCTGTTCTTTCGAGATGTGAAAATCCTGCATTTATGCACTTTACAATAGGCTGATCATTGGTTATTAACTGACTCATGGTCAGATAAAGGGGCCCAGGGAAATACAGATAGTTCCCCTAGAGGACCTATTTTATATTTATATGGGGTATTTAAGTAGGTATGAGCATACTTATTGTTATAAAAGAAAATTATAATGACTTGTTTGAAAGTATGTTGGGACTTAAGCTCACCCACGTTCCTGGCTGGCACTGTTCTAATTACCCTTCCCAGAATGGAGGAAAGAGGACATGACACCAAATGGAAGAATCTTTCAGAGAAGGCCAGGGGGTTGGGGGGACTCCCCAGGGCACACACAGGGCTAGTTGATCATGGTATTTCCCTGACACCTTCAGCAGGTTAGCCGGAAGGACATCAGTGTTGCATTCCCTGGGTAAGCACTGACACCTCAGAAACCCTTGGAGAGCAGCCTGTGGGGGGGGGGGATTTATCTTCCCCCCCCCCATGGCTAGCAGAGCATCACTAGGGTCTTTCCTGTCTACAGAGGGGGAGAGAGTGGGTCAGAAGGGTGCCACGGCAGATAGGTGTTAATCTTGCATGAGCCACCCTAGGTTCCATATCAGGCGTCCCATATGGTCCCACAAACCCTGCCAGAAGCACTTCCTGAGTGTAGAGCCAGAACTAAACCCTGGACACCACTGGGTGTGGCCCAAAGCTGAAACAAAAAAGAAGGGTAAAAGGGTAAAACTATTTCTCATAAAAGCAAACTTATTTTTTGCAGTGTCTCTTTTAGGTATACTACATTTCTTGGTATATTATAAAGCGTACAGATTAGCAGTTTTGCAGAATAGCAAAATTACACGTCCTGATGTTAGAAGTTTAGTGTAAGGTCATCTAAATTATATGTCACCTTACTGAGTGTAGACACTAAAATTTAAAAGCCAAGCCACAGAGGCCGGAGCAAAAGCACAGTGGGTTAAGCACTTGCCTTGAGTGCTGCAGACCTGGGTTCAATCCCCAGCATCCCATATAGTCCCCCACCTGGAAAGCTCCCCCGTGGCATATTCGATATGCCAAAAATAGTAACAATGACAGGTCTCATTCCCCTGACCCTGAAAGAGCCTCCAATATGGCAGCGTTGGGAAAGACGAGTAAGGAGAGGCTGCTCGAATCTCAAGGCTGGGATGAATGGAGACGTTACTGGTGCCCATTAGAGTAAATCGATGAACAACAGGGTGACAGTGACAGTGAGAGTAACAAATCAGAACTGACTTCTAAGATGGACAGGATTGTAAGGGAAATATGGATTTAGTTACAACTGAAACCAAAAAAAGGCTACTGTTTTTATGAGCTT